>NC_135966.1:3427520-3530020 GCF_053455715.1 Rhinoraja longicauda | reverse complement strand
GAAAGGATTTTACTTTAGCTTAGTTTAGTGATACAGCGCGGAAACAGGTCCTTCGGCCCACCGACTCCGCGCCGACCAGCGATCCCCGCACACTGACACTATCCTACACACACGTGGGACAATTTTACAATTACACCAATTAACCCACAAACCTCTACGTCTTTGGAGTGTGGGAGGAAACCGGAGCACCCGGGACAAAACCCACGCAGGTCACGGGGGAGAACGTACAAACCCCGTACAGTCAGCACCCGTGGTCGGGATGGAACCCGGGTCTCCGGCGCTGTAAGTGCTGTAAGGCAGCAACTCTACCGCTGCGCCACCGTGACCTCCCGATGTGGGGGGCTTTGCAGGGGGTGATAAAGAGATCCGCTCAGACTCGCTCCTATTCCTCCCATTCCCTTCCCCCCACATTTCCTCCTCTAGCTTCACAATTTGCCACTCTTCAATCCTTTTGTCTCACACCTTCTGTCTTTACATCTCTGGCCTTTGTCCAACCATCAGACTATCAAAACCCTCCCTCGCCTGTATCGAGCTATTACCTGCCACGCTTTCTCCTGCCATTCCTCTCTTCCAGATTTCTTCCACCCCACACTCCACAATCAGTCTGAAGAAGGGTCCCGACACGAAATGTCACCTATCCATGTTCTCCAGAGATGCTGCCTGACCCGCTGAGTTACTCCAGCACTCTGTGAAACGTCACCTATCCATGTTCTCCAGAGATGCTGCCTGACCCGCTGAGTTACTCCAGCACTCTGTGAAACGTCACCTATCCATGTTCTCCACAGATGCTGCCTGACCCGCTGAGTTACTCCAGCACCCTGTGTTTTGCTGATGATCTGATCTTGTCGCTCCTCTCTTCACTTGCCAGTGTTGCTGTTCCCCTACTTGCACTACGTCTACAAACACTTCCACTGGACTGGTCGTAGTTCGAGTTTTAACCAGAATTAGAAGATTATAAACCAAAGATTTTTCCATGTCAGCATGGGCCGGCACGGTGGCGCAGCGGTAGAGTTGCTGCCTCACAGCGCCAGAGATCCGGGTTTGATCCTGACTACGGGCGCTGTCTGTACGGAGTTTGCACGTTCTCCCCGTGACCTGCGTGGGTTTCCTTCAGGTGCTCCGGTCTCCTCCCACACTCCAAAGACGTGCAGGTTTGTAGGTTAATTAGCTTTGGTAAATTTGTAAATTATCCCTAGTGTGTGTCGGGTAGTGTTAGTGCGGGGATCGCTGGTCGGCGTGGACTCTGTGGGCCAAAGGGCCTGTTTCAGCATTGTATCTCTAAACTTAACTAAACTAAACTTCCACTCGACTGGTAGGAATATGAGTTTTAACCAGAAGCAGAAGATTATGAACTAAAGGTGTTTCTGTGATGGTGGCATGCTCAAATTGACAGTGACAAAGAGTAAGAACAAAGGCTAGGTTATTGACATCCTGTTAGAAAACTTGGACAGAGTTTTACGAAGATAGACACAAAATGCAGGAGTAACTCAGCGGGACAGGTAGCATCTCTGTAGAGAAGGAATGGGTGATGATTCGGGTCAAGACCTTTCTTAGATCCTAATGCAGTTCCTTCCTACACCCTCTCTCCAGAGATGCTGCCTGTCCCGCTGAGTTACTCCAGCATTTTGTGTCCACATTCGGTTTAAACCAGCATCTGCAGTTCGTTCCTCCACACTTCTTCAGATTCAGGTTTGAAGTAGTGACCTGACCCGATCCATCTCCTTCAGAGAAAGAGTATTAGGTTAGGTACCACTGTAATCAGCACAAAGATTGACTTTGGGGATTGACTTCCACAACACTGTGGGACTTGCTGCTCACACCTCATCCCAATAATTGCTCTCTGTCTCACATCTCTTTCACTTTTCAATCCTATTTATTTTTCCACCTTACTGGAGAACAGACGCTCCTTAACTTTCAATAGACAATAGACAATAGGTGCAGGAGGAGGCCATTCGGCCCTTCGAGCCAGCACCGCCATTCAATGTCATCATGGCTGATCATTCCCAATCAGTACCCCGTTCCTGCCTTCTCCCCATACCCTCTGACTCCGCTATCCTTAAGAGCTCTATCTAGCTCTCTCTTGAATGCATTCAGAGAATTGGCCTCCACTGCCTTCTGAGGCAGAGAATTCCACAGAGTCACAACTCTCTGACTGAAAAAGTTTTTCCTCATCTCAGTTCTACCCCTTATTATTAAACTGTGGCCCCTGGTTCTGGACTTCCCCAACATTGGGAACATGTTTCCTGCCTCTAACGTGTCCAACCCCTTAATAATCTTATACATTTCGATAAGATCCCCTCTCATCCTTCTAAATTCCAGTGTATACAAGCCTAGTCGCTCCAGTCTTTCAATATACGACAGTCTCTCCATTGATCCTGAATTGATTGAAACGAGCCCTTTGACCCGCCAAGTCCGCGCCGACCAGCGATCACCCCGTACACCAGCACCATCCTACACACACAAGGGGCAATCCAGCTAGTTTTACCGATGCCAATTAACCTACAAACCTGTACGTCTTTGGAATGTGGGAGGAAACCGGAGCACCCGGAGAAAACCCACGTGGTCACAGGGAGAACGTACAGACAGCAGCCGTAGTCAGGATCGAACGTGGGTCTCTGGCGCTGTGAGGCAGCAACTCTACCACCACGCCAATACGTAATCCATATCCCTACATTCTCTGCAAATCCATGTGCCTGTCTGAGCTTCCTAAACGCCACTAACTAATCTGCCTCCACTACCACCCCCTGGCAGTGCTTTCCAGGCCCCCACCACCCTCTGTGTAAAAGACCTGCCCTGCACACCTCCACAAAACATTACCCCTCTCGCGTCACAGCCAGGCTCTCTAGTGTCGGCCATTTCCACCCTGGAAATTCATTCATTGGAAGGCTAAGATACAGTGCGTTAGACCATTAGCGTGATTAAAAAGTTACCAAATGCATTCGACAAATCAACCAACAATCTAATCCAACCAGGAAGGTTGAAGAAGGGTCTCGACCCGAAACGTCACCCATTCCTTCTCTCCCGAGATGCTGCCTGACCTGCTGAGTTACTCCAGCATTTTGTGAATAATCCAACCAGGAGGTAATTTTGTACAAAGATTTAGTTTAGTTTAGTATAGAGATACAGCGTGGAAACAGTCCCTTCGGCCCACCGAGTCCGCACTGACCAGCGTTCCCCCACACAAACGCTATCCCACAAACAGTAGGGACAATTGTGCATTGATACCAAGCCAATCAACCTACAAACCACAACGTCTTTCTTAAATCTGAAGAAGGGTCTCGGCTTGTACTCGCTGGAATTTAGAAGACTGAGGGGGAATCTTATTGAAACATATAAAATTCTTAAGGGGTTGGAGAGGCTAGATGCGGGAAGATTGTTCCCGATGTTGGGGAGGTCCAGAACCAGGGGTCACAGCTTAAGGATAAGGGGGAAGTCTTTTAGGACCAAGATGAGAAAACATTTCTTCACACAGAGAGTGGTGAGTCTGTGGAATTCTCTGCCACAGAAGGTAGTTGAGGCCAGTTCATTGGCTATATTTAAGAGGGAGTTAGATGTGGCCCTTGTGGCTAAAGGGATCAGGGGGTATGGAGAGAAGGCAGGTACAGGATACTGAGCTGGATGATCAGCCATGATCATATTGAATGGCGGTGCAGGCTCGAAGGGCCGAATGGTCTACTCCTGCACCTATTTTCTGTGTTTCTATGTCTATGTTTCTATGACCCAAAACGTCAACAATTCCATCTCTCCAGAGATGCTGCCTGTCCCGCTGAGTTACTCCAGCACTTTGTGTCCATCTGCGTCTTTCTTAAAGATTGTTTTCTACTCTGTGAAGATGGCTGGAATGAGTAACTCACGATGTACAACGATGGGAATTGCTGCAGTTTAACTATTCGTGGATCGGGGCATACCATGGCTGTCCCGTGAATAGGTCGCTGATCATTTATTTGCATTTCACATCACCGCCTTTGTGCGAAACGCGAGAAACAAAATCGCCCTCAAACCACAGAGCTTGGATGGCACAAGGGTGCAAGTACAGCACTCCGGATCACAATTCCAATTATCTGCATCCCTTGTTGAAAAAAACTTCAAACGATTACTTCACCCATAAGCCCATTAAACTAGAAGAATCGGCAACAAGGTCGTGTCATCTTGTGACTAATTGACTGTCAGCCCTCTGTACACTCGAGATTAACAATGCGGCAACAGAACACAAGGGACACAGGCACCTTGGGAAGTAGAAAGGGCCCGCTGTACTACCCTATTCATCGAGTCACACAGCGTGGAAACAGGCCCATCAGCACAACTTGCCCACACCGACCAACTACACTTGTCCCACCTGCCTGCATTTGGCCCATGTCCCTCTAAACCTGTTCTATCCATGCACCTGTCGAAATGTTTCCAAAGCATTGCGATAGTCCCAGCCTCATCGATCTCCTCCGGCAGCTTGTTCCATACACCCACCACCCTTTGTGTAAAAATGTTACCAGGTTCCGATTAAATCTTGCCCCCCTCACCTTAAACCTATGTCCTCTGGTTCTCGATTCACCTACTCTGGGCAATGGACTCTGTGCGTTTACCTGATCTATACCTCTATAAGATCACCCCTCATCCTCCTGCGCTCCAAGGAATAGAGTCCCAGCCTGCTCAACCTCTGCCTATAGCTCAGGCCCTTGTAAATATTCTCTGCACCCTTTCCATCTTGACAACATCTTTCCTATAACATGGTGCCCAGAACTCAACACAATACTCCAAATGCGCCCTCACCAACATCTTACTCAACTGTAACTTGACATCCCCACTTCTATACTCAGTACTCTGATGAAGGCCAATGTGTTAGCCGCATCTGGTTTCACATTCTTATACAATCATTTTTGCATCATTCATCATTCAATTATTTTTAGAGATACAGCGTGGAAACAGGCCCTTCGGCCCACCGAGTCCGCACCGACCAGCGATCCCCGCACATTAACACTATCCTACACACACTAGGGACAATTTTTATTATTATTTAAAAAATAAATAAAAATAATGAATAATAGTGCTAGTGTGCTACGATTAAAAACCATATCACTGTTTTAATTTAGTTTAGAGATACAGCGCAGAAACAGGCCCTTCGACCCACCGAGTCCGCACCGACCAGCGATCCCCGCACACTAGCACTATCTTACAGACGAGGGACAATTTACAATTATACTAAGCCAACTAACCTACAAACCTGTACGTCTTTGGAGTGTGGGAGGAAACTGAAGATCTTGGAGAAAATCCACGCAGGTCACGGGGAGAACGTACAAACTCCGTACAGACAGCGCCCGTAGTCAGGATCGAACCTGAGTCTCCGGCGCTGTATTCGCTGTAAGGCAGCAACTCTACCGCTGCGCCACCGTGCCGCCCTATCGCTGGCACGGTGGCGCAGCGGTAGAGTTGCTGCTTCACAGCGCCAGAGACCCGGATTCAATCCCAACTACGGGCGCTGTCTGTACGGAGTTTGTACGTTCTCCCCGTGACCTGCGTGGATTTTCTCCAAGATCTTCAGTTCTCTAAACTATATCTCTAAACTAAATTAAAACAGTGATATGGTTTTTAATCGTAGCACACCAGCACTATCCTACACACTCGGACAATTTACAATATTTACAGAAGCCAATTAACCGACAAACCTGCACGTCTTTGAAGTGTGGGAGGAAACCGGAGCACCCGGAGAAAACCCACGCAGGTCACGGGGAGAACGTACAAACTCCGTACAGACGGCGTCCGTGGTCAGGATCAAACCCGGGTCTCTGGCGCCGTGAGGCAGCAACTCTACCGCTGTGCCACCGCGCCGCACAAATTGTCAGAATAGATTTATATAAATCAACAAAACTAAAAAATATTAAAGTACAGGAGGGATCCAGGTTCTTGAAACAAAGATGTAGGGAATCGAAGGCACAAAGGCTTTGGCTTTTTGTGCAAAATGAACGTCTTAAAACTGGAGTACATGTTTGGAATCCAAAGAGATCCCAACCAGACTTCAGAAATAACTTTGTCACGCTTGGAGTTTTTGATTTATGGAATGGGCTGGCACCTAGAGCAGTAACTGCTGACTGTGTTGGACTATTCAAAAGGAAATTGGGTCAATCACTGACTCTGCAGAAAGTGGAAAAGACATGGACACAAGCTGGGAAAGATGAAAAATGACTTTAGACTTTAGAGATGCAGTGGGGCCAACAGGTCCTCTGGCCCACCGAGTCCACGCCGATCAGCGATCACCCCATACACCACAACTGTCCGACACACGATGGACAATCTACAATTTGCTGAAGTTGGACGCTGTGGTAACTCAGCCTGTAAGATAGACATCCCTTTCAACAGAATCCATTTTGCAGACTTGAAGAAGGAAGTTTGATTTTTCCTCAGTCCACCAGAAGCATCTGAAGCATCTAATAGACAATAGGTGCAGGAGGAGGCCATTCAGCCCTTCGAGCCAGCACCGCCATTCAATGTGATCATGGCTGATCATTCTCAATCAGTACCCCGTTCCTGCCTTCTTCCCATACCCCCTGACTCCGCTATCCTTAAGAGCTCTATCCAGCTCTCTCTTGAATGCATTCAGAGAATTGGCCTCCACTGCCTTCTGAGGCAGAGAATTCCACAGATTCACAACTCTCTGACTGAAAAAGTTTTTCCTCATCTCAGTTCTAAATGGCCTACCCCTTATTCTTAAACTGTGGCCCCTTGTTCTGGACTCCCCCAACATTGGGAACATGTTTCCTGCCTCTAACATGTCCAACCCCTTAATAATCTTATACGTTTCGATAAGATCCCCTCTCATCCTTCTAAATTCCAGTGTATACGAGCCTAGTCGCTCCAGTCTTTCAACATATGACTGTCCCGCCATTCCAGGAATTAACCTAGTAAACCTACGCTGCACGCCCTCAATAGCAAGAATATCCTTCCTCAAATTTGTAGACCAAAACTGTACACAGTACTCCAGGTGCGGTAATACAGCACGGAAACAGGCCCTTCTGTACGGGTGTCAGGGGTTACGGGGAGAAGGCAGGAGAATGGGGTTCAGGAGGGAGAGATAGATCAGCCATGATTGAATGGCGGAGTAGACTTGATGGGCCGAATCTGCTCCTACCACTTATGACCTTATGGCCCACCGAGTTCGCGCCGACCAGCGATCCCCGAACACTAATACTATCACGCACACACTGGGGGGCAATTTATAAATTTTACCGAAGCCAATTAACCGACAAACCTGCACGTCTTTGGAGTGTGGGAGGAAACCGGAGCACCCGGAGAAAACGCATGCGATCACGGGGAGAACGTGCAAACTCCGCGCAGACAGCCCGCCCTCAGCATTGGTGCGGATTTGGTGGGCCAAAGAGGCCGTTTCCGCGCTGTAAAGTCTAAAGTCTAAAGAGTCAGGGGTTCATGCACTTTATATCCAGGACATTGAACGGTTGTGGGAGAGTGGGGAGTGGGCCCTAATCTGATAGTGAACCTTAGAAGATTTATGCAGAGAATAATGGATACTTGGAAATGATTCATCTGTAAATTGTGATTTTGTTTAAACGCGAGTATTTTCTTTGCAAAAGGAAGCCTCAATAGTGGAACTGCCAACGCCAGCTTACTCTGAAAATACAAATGCAAATGCAAATGGATCTTATAGAAACTTACAAAATTCTTAAGGGGTTGGACAGGCTAGATGCAGGAAGATTGTTCCCGATGTTGGGGAAGTCCAGAACAAGGGGTCACAGTTTAAGGATAAGGGGGAAGTCTTTTAGGACTGAGATGAGAAAGTTTTTTTTCTCACAGAGAGTGGTGAATCTGTGGAATTCTCTGCCACAGAAGGTAGTTGAGGCCAGTTCATTGGCGATATTTAAGAGGGAGTTAGATGTGGCCCTTGTGGCTAAAGGGATCAGGGGGTATGGAGAGAAGGCAGGTACAGGATACTGAGTTGGATGATCAGTCATGATCATATTGAATGGCGGTGCAGGCTCGAAGGGCCGAATGCACCTATTTTCTATGTTTCTATGATTCATCTGCCAACTGTTATTTTTTTAAACGCGAGTATTTTCTTTGCAAAAGGCAGCCTCAATAGTGGAACTGCCAACGCCAGCTTACTCTGAAAATACAAAATGCAACTCAGTGAACAGTGTCAGCAATGAATTAAAACTACCATTAAAAAAACCAATGCTGTCCAAACATGACTGCTGGCACACAAATATTTCTGCCCGACACATTATTGACTCTTTTCTGTTTACAAACACAACAATCTTTCACGTGGGCGGCACGGTGGCGCAGCGGTAGAGTTGCTCCCTCACAGCGCCAGAGACCCGGGTTCGATCCTGACTACGGGTGCTGTCTGTAAGCAGTTTGTACCTTCCCCCCATGACCTGCGTGGGGTTTCTCCGGGTGCTCCGGTTTCCACCCACACTCCAAAGACGTACAGGTCTGTAGGTTAATTCGCATTGGTAAAATTTGTAAAATGTTCCCTGGTGTGTGTAGGACAGTGTTAGAGTGCGGGGATCGTTGGTCGGTGCGGACTCGATGGGCCGAAGGGCCTGTTTCAGTGATGTATCTCTAAACTAAACTAAACTATATCTCAGATAGCAAATCCTGGTTGAGGACTAGATGCACTTCTAAACCAACCAGGTCTAGAGAGAATGCACAACTTTCAAGTCAAGTGGAGTATGTATATTGAACTGGACTGAGTAAAGTTGTAAATTGTCCCAATTGTGTGTGTAGGATAGTGTTAGTGTGCGGGGTGATCGCTGGTCGGCGCGGACTCGATGGGCCGAAGGGGACTGTTTCCACGCCGTATCTCTAAACTAAACTAAACAAAACTAACATCTTTTTTTTTGTTAGTTCGTCAGCCAGTTTAGTTTATTGTCATGTGTACCGAGGTACAGTGAAAAGCTCTTGTTGCGTGCTAACCAGTCAGCGGAAAGACAAGACGTGATTACAATCGAGCCATTTACAGTGTATATAATTTATATGTGTGATTTTAAGAAGCTCATAGTTAAAGTAAAAAATGGTCCTGTAGGGGCAGAGATTAAAGAGCGTGGAGCGATTGTAATATGTGATTGTAGATCTGTTTCTCTGGCTAACGCACAAATAGTCGCCTGGGTTTGGCGCCAGCTTCTTATTTCTTGTATCTTCCACAGCTTCGAACAGGTTAATGCTGTCAGTTCTGCATTAAACCAAGAACCGTGAAAAGCAGTAATGGTAGAGGGAGAGACACCTTGCCTTTTACGCGTAGATAGGCACAAAGTGCTGGAGTAACTCAGCGGGACAGGCAGCATCTCCGGAGAGAAGGAATGGGTGACGTTTCGGGTCGAGACCCTTCTTCAGACTGAAGAAGGGTCTCGACCCGAAACATCACCCATTCCTTCTCTCCAGAGATGCTGCCCGTCCCGCTGAGTTACTCCAGCTCTTTGTGTCTATCTTCGATTTAAACCAGCATCTGCAGTTCATAGAAACATAGAAAATAGTTGCAGGAGGAGACCGTTCGGCCCTTCGAGCCAGCACCGCCATTCATTGTGATCATGGCTGATCATCCACAATCAGTAACCCGTGCCTGCCTTCTCCCCATATCCCTTGATTTCGCTAGCCCCTAGAGCTCTATCTAACTCTCTTTTAAATTCATCCAGTGAATTGGCCTCCACTGCCCTCTGTGGCAGAGAATTCCACAAATTCACAACTCTCTGGGTGAAAACGTTTCTTCTCACCTGAGTTTTAAATGGCCTCCCCTTTATTCTTAGACTGTGGCCCCTGTTTGTTTTTTTTGTGCCTTTTACGTGTGTTTGGTTTACGCGTCTTTGAAATAATGTGCTTGTTCCTTTCATACCAAAGCTTGATTTACGGGCTCGTAATTTTGGAATATCTCGCTCAAATTTACTGCTGACAGCATAGTAGTGGCGGGTATGTTTAATTTACACCTGTATGTTTAATTTACACCTTTTTGAATAATGCACTGTTCTTCAAGCACGTAACACCTTGCATGATAATGAAGGTGCCTACACACGAAATTCTGAGAGGCAGCAATGGGGTAGACAGTCAGAACCTTCTTCCCCCCCAGGGTGGAAATGACAATAGACAATAGACAATAGGTGCAGGAGGAGGCCATTCAGCCCTTCTAGCCAGCGCCGCCATTCAATGTGATCATGGCTGATCATTCTCAATCAGTACCCCGTTCCTGCCTTCTCCCCATACCCCCCTGACTCCGCTATCCTTAAGAGCTCTATCTAGCTCTCTCTTGAATGCATTCAGAGAATTGGCCTCCACTGCCTTCTGAGGCAGATAATTCCACAGATTCACAAGGGAGAACTGGGAAGGGGGAGGGGAAGAGAGGGACAGAGGAGCTATCTAAAGTTGGAGAAGTCAATGTTCATACCGCTGGGCTGCAAAAGAGTGGGGCGATCGTAATGGGCGATCGCAGACCCACCTCTGGGCCCAGCACGCAGAGAGAAGCACGTTCTAGAGCTATCTAGGTTTGTCTATCACTCTGTCTCTTTTTTACGATACGAAACAACAGAACTTTACTCATCCCGGGGGGGGGAACACAAGAGACATGGAATATGAAATTAAAGTGATGAGTGGAAAGGATTGGGGGGTGCAAAGATTGGGGGGTGGGGGGGGGGTGGGGGGAGTCAGCCTCAGTCTCACTCTACCCCACGACAGAAGGGGGAAGAGTTGTACAGTTTGATAGCCACAGGGAAGAAGGATCTCCTTTAGTTTAGTTTAGTTTAGAGATACAGCGCGGAAACAGGCCCTTTCGGCCCACCGGGTCCGCGCCAACCAGCGAACCCCGCACACTAACACTATCCTACACCCACTAGGGACAATTTTTACATTTACCCAGCCAATTTACCTACATACCCGTACGTCTTCTGGAAACATTGCCGAGTGTAATCTGCGATTCTTGGCCAGTGTTGAACATCCAACATTGTCGCTAATGTGACAAGTTTCATTTTTTGCTGCATTTGCCTAACATATTGTAAATCCCAAAGGAAACATTATTTTCTGTTATCTCACTAATAAGTCTTTTTGCCGGGCCATCCAGAGAACAGTTTGGAACAAATGTCTTTCGGAAAGTTTGGTTTTGATTTGCTTTTTTGTCGACGTTAAGCGATATGGAGCGACACAGTTATAGGAATTACTTGTTGAAAAATGGTTCAGTTTAGTTTAGTTTAGTTTAGAGATACAGCGCGGAAACAGGCCCTTTCGGCCCACCGAGTCCGCGCCGACCAGCGATCCCCGCACACTAACACTATCCTACACACACTAGGAACAATTTTTACATTTACCAAACCAATTAACCGACAAACCTGCACGTCTTTGGAGTGTGGGAGGAAACCGAAGATCTCGGAGAAAACCCACGCAGGTCACGGGGAGAACGTACAAACTCCGTACAGACGGCGCCCGTAGTCGGGATCGAACCCGGGTCTACGGCGCTGCATTCGCTGTAAGGCGGCAACTCTACCGCTGTGCCACCGTGCCGCCCATTTCATGTGGCGTTCTGTGCTGCATCTCGGTGGGACCAGTCTGTTGCTGAAGGTGCTCCTCAGGTTGACCAGTGTGTGATGGAGGGGGGTGAGCTGTATTGTCCAGGATGCTCTGCAGTTTGAGGAGCGCCCTCCCCTCCAAGACCACCTCCTTAGAGTTTTGTAAAGTGATCATATACTGCATCTCACTCAGGCCGCCGTGGTTTATTGTGAATAGGCTGGTGCTCTGTAACTCTTCAGGATCAGTACTCGGGCATGCTGTTTTAGTGCTAATTCACTGGCTTTTTAATTGCAAGTTTAGGGCAGGCAAGAGGGGTTTAACAGATTCTGAAGTCATTTATTATTTTAATCCACCCAAGCAAGCAGCATTTGAGTCTGGTTTTTAAGAGTCGCGATTTAATAATGGCTGGGTAATTACCGCTATAATGGGGGGTCGGGGGGGGGGGGGGGGGGGAGTGCATGAATGAATCGAACGAAAAGAAGAAATTGCCAATTTTCCCTCTGAACACAATAGACAATAGACAATAGGTGCATGAGGAGGCCATTTGGCCCATCGAGCCAGCACCACCATTCAATATGATCATGGCTGATCATTCTCAATCAGTACCCCGTTCCTGCCTTCTCCCCATACCCCCTGACTCCACTATCCTTAAGAGCTCTATCTAGCTCTCTCTTGAACTCATTCAGAGAATTGGCCTCCACTGCCTTCTGAGGCAGAGAGTTCCACAGATTCACAACTCTTTGACTGAAAAAGTTTTTCCTCATCTCCGTTCTAAATGGCCTACCCCTTATTCTTAAACTGTGGCCCCTTGTTCTGGACTCCCCCAACATTGGGAACATGTTTCCTGCCTCTAACGTGTCCAACCCCTTAATAATCTTATACGTTTCGATAAGATCCCCTCTCATCCTTCTAAATTCCAGTGTATACAAGTCTAGCCGCTCCAGTCTTTCAACATAGGACAGTCCCGCCATTCCGGGAATTAACCTAGTAAACCTACGCTGCACGCCCTCAATAGCAAGAGGCAGGCTTTGGGGCCAGGCTGCAATGGCACTCCAGTTTAGTTTAGTTTAGAGACACAGCACGGAAACAGGCCCTTCGGCCTACCGGGTTCGCACCGACCAGCGATCCCCGCGCATTAACACTATCCTACACCCACACTAGGGTCAATTTTTACATTTTTATACCAAACCAATTAACCTACAAACCTGTACGTCTTTGGAGTATGGGAGGAAACCGAAGATCTCGGGGAAAACCCATGCAAGTCACGGGGAGAACGTACAAACTCCGTACAGACAGCGCCCGTAGTCGGGATGGAACCCGGGTCTCCGGCGCTGCATTCGCTGTAAGGCGGCAACTCTACTGCTGCGCCACTGTGCCGCAGTTGTAGGGTGGGGCGTGGTCTTCATTCTTCACTTCACTCTGGGCTGAATTATTTCGGGCACTCACTCGTTAGTGGAAGGGGAGGTGGAAACGTTATGGAGTGGTCTTGTGATAGAGCATGGAAACAGGCCTGTCAACCCAACCTGCCCACACCGACCAACATATCCCATCTACACTAGTCTCACCTGCCTGCATTTGGCCAACATTCCACTAAATAGTTTGGATGAGGAGAGGATGTTTCCACTAGTTGGGAAGACTAGAACCAGAGGTCCCAGGTTAATTACTGGGATGGCAGGACTGACATACGGTGAAAGAATGGATCAACTGGGCTTATATTCATTGGAACTTAGAAGGGTGAGAGGGGATCTGAGAGAAACATATAAAATTCTTAAGGGATTGGACAGGCTAGATGCAGGAGAAATGTTCCCCATCTTGGGTGAGTCCAGAACCAGGGATTACAGTTTAAGAATAAGGGGTAGGCCATTTAGGACTGAGATGAGGAAAAACCTTTTCACCCAGAGAGTTGTGAATCTGCGGAATTCTCCGCCACAGAAGGCAGTGGAGGCCAATTCACTGGATGTTTTCAAGAGAGAGTTGGATATAGCTCTCAGGGCAAACGGAATCAAGGGATATGGAGAGAAAGCAGGAACGGGGTACTGATTTTGGATGATCAGCCATGATCATATTGAATGGCGGTGCAGGCTCGAAGGGCTGAATGGCCTCCTCCTGCACCTATTTTCTATGTTTCTGTGGCCTCAGAATTAAAGGACGTTCCTTGAAGAAGGTTACGAGGAGGAACGTCTTTAATCAGAAGGTGGTGAATCTGTGGAATTCATTGCCACAGACGGCTGTGGAGGCCAAGTCAATGGATATTTCTAAGGCAGAGATAGATGGATTCTTGATTAGTACGGGTGTCAGGGGTTATGGGGAGAAGGCAGGAGAATGGAGTTAGTTTCGGAGGAAGAGATAGATCAGCCGTGATTGAATGGCGGAGTAGACTTGATGGGCCAAATACGTTCACTTATGAACGTATAAACCTATCCTATCCATGTACATGTCCAAATGTTTCTTAAAATTTGATGACTATTTTTCCTTTAATTGATGAATATGGAACAGCAATTGGAAATTAATAAAACCCGGTCCAATTTTTAATCACTGAGGTTGATGAGTTGAAGAAACTGGTTTTGCAAGGAGGTATGTATTTTTTTAAAAAATCCAATTAATTTATTTATAAGAACTATTTATAAATCTTTCATGACCACAAAAAGCCCACAAAACCTCTCAATCGTACAGTTTGAGGCGCATTTTAACAATTAATTTGTAATTGAATATTTCTGTGGCAGGCGTATCTTAAAAGCATGTTTAGTTTTTGCTGTGTAGGTGTAGGTAATTGGTAATTGCTTTGAAAATAAAGCGTTGGACATCTGATCCTTCTGCACAAGGGTGAAGGACTAGTTTGTCTCACTTTGTCGAATAGTTTTAAACTAATTGCCGTTGTAATCGGGCCTTGACGTCTTCATTTTAAACGGATGGAAGCTAAGTTGGAAAATAAAGGTCTTTTGTCGGCTTTGATTTCGACATCAATCTTCAGCAGAACGAAGGGGTCAAATCCCCCACAGCAACACAAAGTCACAGGAAGATGGCCGTTTAAGGGCACCGTTAATATGGAACCTCGCGTGTCTGGAGGGCCCGAGGCTGGGGCCGGGGTCTGGGTCGTGGAGGCCTCAGGAGGGCACCCAGCGGCTTGTACTCGCTGGAATTTAGATGATTGAGGGGGGATCTTATGGAAACTTACAAAATTCTTAAGGGGTTGGACAGGCTAGATGCAGGAAGATTGTTCCCGATGTTGGGGAAGTCCAGAACAAAGGGTCATAGTTTAAGGATAAGGGGGAAGTCTTTTAGGACCGAGATGAGAAAGTTTTCTTTCACACAGAGAGTGGTGAATCTGTGGAATTCTCTGCCGCAGATGGTAGTTGAGGCCAGTTCATTGGCTATATTTAAGAGGGAGTTAGATGTGGCCCTTGTGGCTAAAGGGATCAGGGGGTATGGAGAGAAGGCAGGTACGGGATACTGACTTGGATGATCAGCCATGATCATATTGAATGGCGGTGCAGGCTCGAAGGGACGAATGGCCTACTCCTGCACCTATTGTCTATGTTTCTATGATAGTGGTGAGGTCGGCACGGCGGTCGATGATAGCGCCGACTGGCGGACGAGAGCGGACACGTGGAAGTGAGAACGCTGCTGCCGCGGGAAGCAACAAAGGGGGACCCAGCGTGGGGGGGAGGGGGAAGAGGGGGATGGGCGGCCACGATGGCGCAGCGGTAGAGTTGCTGCCTTGCAGCGAACACAGCGCCGGAGACCCGGGTTCGATCCTGACTACGGGCGCCGTCTGTACGGAGTTTGCACGTTCTCCCCGTGACCTGCGTGGGTTTTCTCCGAGATCTTCGGATTCCACCCACACTCCAAAGACGTGCAGGTTTGTGGGTTAATTGGCTGGGTAAATGTAAACATTGTCCCTAGTGGGTGTAGGATAGTGTTAATGTGCGGGGATCGCTGGTCGGCGCGGACCCGGTGGGCCGAAGGGCCTGTTTCCGTGCTGTATCACTAAACTAAACTAAACTAAACTAAACTAACCTAAACAATGGGGACCTGGTGTGTGGGGGGGGGGGGGGGGGACTATGGGGGAACTGGTGGGATGGGGTGGTATTTGTAACTTTGTAAGTGCCCTTTATGGGCGACTATTTGCATACCTTGGGTGTGCAAGCAAAGAATTTCACTGTGCCTTGTCACATGTGGCAACTCAATTCATCCCTTAAAGGTATGGGCGGTGGTGGAGTTGTTGCCTTACAGCGGCAAAGACCCCAGTTTGACCCTGACTACGGGTGCCGTCTGTGCAGACTTTGCACATCTTCGTTTAGTTTAGTTTGGAGATACAGCGCTGAAACAGGCCCTTCGTCCCACCGACTCCGTGCCACCCCGTACACTAGCACGGTCCTACACACACGCTGGGTGTGCAGTGATGCCGGGGGTCTCCGCAGTGACGTTCCGCCACCTCTGTAAGAAAAGCCACCATAAACAGCGGGGGATATAACAGCAGCCGCTGCGGCACCAGCAACAGCTCTGGCACCTAAACAATTACCACTGCAACACCGCCCACACACTAAGGAAAATTTACAATTTCGCAGAAACCAATTGACCTACAAACATGTACGTCTTTGGAGTGTGGGAGGAAACCGGAGCACCCGGAGAAAACCCAAGCAAAGTACAAACTCCGTACAGACAGCACCCACCCGTAGTCGGGATCGAACCCGGGTCTCTGGCACTGTAAGGCAGCAACTCTACCCGCTGTGCCACCGTGCCGCCACGCTCTACCTGTGACCGCGTGGGCTTTCTCCGGGTGCTCCAGTTTCCTTCCACATTTCAAAGACTCAGGAAGTTCAGGATATCCCCAAGGACTCTCACCAACATCTACAGAAGGCATTTTATCGGGATGTGTCGCAGCTTGGTTTGGGAACAGCTCCATCCCGAGCAGTAAGAAATTGCAGCCAGTTGTGGACGTAGCCCACACAAACCAACCTCCCTTCCATTGACATAACTTACACCCCACGCTGCCTCGGCAAGGCCAGCAGCAGAATCAAGGACCAGTCTCACCCCGGCCACTCCCTCTTCTCCCCTCTCCCATCGGGCAAGAGGTACAGAAGTGTGAAAACGCACACCTCCAGATTCAGGGACAGTTTCTTCCCAGCTGTTATCAGGCAACTGAACCATCCCACCAACAACGAAAGACCAGTCCTGAACTACCGTCTACCTCATCGGTGACCCTCGGACTATCCTTGATTGGACATTGTTGGCTTTACCCTGCACTAAACGTTATTCCCTTATCATGAATCAATACACTGCATAAGGCTCCATTTTGAAATCATGTATTGTCTTTCCGCTGACTAGTTAGCACGCAACAAAAGCTTTTCACTGTACCTCGGTACACATGACCATAAACTAAACACGTGTATTGAAAAGTGCACATTGGTGTGGTGACTAATCGAGGCAGAACAAATACTGCAAACGTGTTTTCACCGAGCCCACAGCGAACAATGGCCTGTTTCCTTTCCCATCGCTACTTTATTTGCACGTCCTTCATTCATTTGTTCCATATCTCACCAGTGTCACCGTCTACAGTATATCTCTCGTTTCCCTTTCCCCTGACTCTCAGTCTGAAGAAGTGCCTCAGCCTGAAACGTCACCTATCCATGTTCTCCAGAGATGCTGCCTGACCCGCTGAGTTACTCCAGCACTCTGTGAAACGTCACCTATCCATGTTCTCCACAGATGCTGCCTGACCCGCTGAGTTACTCCAGCACTCTGTGAAACGTCACCTATCCATGTTCTCCACAGATGCTGCGTGACCCGCTGAGTTACTCCAGCTGCTTTGTGTCTATCTTTGGTTTCAAACCAACATCTGCAGTCCCTTGCTACACAATGAGGAATATGCAGCAGGGTTTAGTGTGTGTGTGATCCACAGACAGGACTACTTGACTCCAGCACACATACATCATCATTTTCTGATTGAGAAAGACATTGCAGAGTTGGCAGAGAATGTGAGTGATAATCAAAGACATAGAAACATAGACAATAGGTGCAGGAGGAGGCCATTTGGCCCTTCGAGCCGGCACCGCCATTCATTGTGATCATGGCTGATCATCCACAATCAGTAACCCGTGCCTGCCTTCTCCCCATATCCCTTGATTCCGCTAGCCCCTAGAGCTCTATCCAACTCTCTTTTAAATTCATCCTGTGAATTGGCCTCCACTGCCCTCTGTGGCAGAGAATTCCATAAATTCACAACTCTCTGGGTGAAAAAGTTTCTTCTCACCTCAGTTTTAAATGGCCTCCCCTTTATTCTGAGTAAGAGTTTAGAAGGATGAGAGGGGATCTTACAGAGACGTATAAAATTACAAAAGGACTGGACAAGCTAGATGCAGGAAAAATGTTCCCAATGTTGGGGGAGTCCAGAACCAGGGGCCACACAGTCTTAGAATAAAGGGGAGGCCATTTAAAACTGAGGTGAGAAAAAACATTTTCACCCAGAGAGTTGTGAATTTGTGGAATTCTCTGCCACAGAGGGCAGTGGAGGCCAATTCACTGGATGGATTTAAGAGAGAGTTGGATGGAGCTCTAGGGGCTAGTGGAATCAAGGGATATGGGGAGAAGGCAGGCACGGGTTACTGATTGGGGACGATTAGCCGTGATCACAATGAATGGCGGTGCTGGCTCAAAGGGCCGAATGGCCTCCTCCTGCACCTATTTTCGATGTTTCTATGACTTTGTAAGTCGGTAAGTTCTCGGAGCAGAATGAGGAAATTCGGTCCATCGAGCCCAGCAGCGATCTGCAGCTCCTTCCTAAACACGCGGCAAGTCCACACAAGGTTTATAGACAATAGACAATAGGTGCAGGAGGAGGCCATTCGGCCCTTAGAGCCAGCGCCGCCATTCAATGTGATCATGGCTGATCATTCTCAATCAGTACCCCGTTCCTGCCTTCTCCCCGTACCCCCTTTTTAAGTCAGAGATACGTACCGATGAAATATGCCAGCAGGATGGCCAGGATGATGGAGGCGGCAATGGAGCAGAGGGCGGCACATTTCCAGCTGCAGTACTTGGACGGCTTCTTGAGCTTGAAGGCGCTGCGAGAGAACGTGCTCCTGGGCAGGAGCCGCGGCGGGGGGGAGTAGACGGTGCCTGACGTTAGCGGGTAGCCCGGCGAGGACGTGCTGAACAGGGGGGTCGTCCCAGAAGACGTCTTGAAGAGGAAGTGCCTGGAAGAGAGGAAGAACAATCTTCAGAGGGCGACCACACCATAACATTCCAGCGCAACCTCACAACGTTTGAGAGTAAGGGGTCGGCCATTTGGAACGGAGAGCAAACTCAAAGACGGGAAGTATAAGAAAATAACTGCAGATGCTGTTGGCAAATCGAAGGTATTTATTCACAAAGTGCTGGAGTAACTCAGCAGGTCAGGCAGCATCTCAGGAGAGAAGGAATGGGTGACGTTTCGGGTCGAGACCCTTCTTCAGACTTCAGACAGAAGTCTGAAGAAGGGTCTCGACCCGAAACGTCACCCATTCCTTCTCTCCCGAGATGCTGCCTGACCTGCTGAGTTACTCCAGCACTTTGCGAATCAAAGACGGGAATGTGGTTTATTCTGGAACTTGTGGCATTTCTCTCTTCACAGGGCCCTAGTGAGACCGCACCTGGAGTACTGTGTGCAGTTGTACAGGGCCCTAGTGAGACCGCACCTGGAGTACTGTGTGCAGTTGTACAGGGCCCTAGTGAGACCACACCTGGAGTACTGTGTGCAGTTGTACAGGGCCCTAGTGAGACCGCACCTGGAGTACTGTGTGCAGTTGTACAGGGCCCTAGTGAGACCGCACCTGGAGTACTGTGTGCAGTTGTACAGGGCCCTAGTGAGACCACACCTGGAGTACTGTGTGCAGTTGTACAGGGCCCTAGTGAGACCGCACCTGGAGTACTGTGTGCAGTTGTACAGGGCCCTAGTGAGACCGCACCTGGAGTACTGTGTGCAGTTTTGGTCTCCAAATTTGAGGAAGGATATTCTTGCTATTGAGGGCGTGCAGCGTAGGTTTACTAGGTTAATTCCCAGGAATGGCGGGACTGTCGTATGTTGAAAGACTGGAGTGACTAGGCTTGTATACACTGGAATTTAGAAGGATGAGAGGGGATCTTATCGAAACATATAAGATTATTAAGGGGTTGGACACTTTAGAGGCAGGAAACATGTTCCCAATGTTGGGAGAGTCCAGAACAAGGGGCCACAGTTTAAGAATAAGGGGTAGGCCATTTAGAACGGAGATGAGGAAAAACTTTTTCAGTCACAGAGTTGTGAATCTGTGGAATTCTCTGCCTCAGAAGGCAGTGGAGGCCAATTCTCTGGATGCTTTCAAGAGAGAGCTAGATAGAGTTCTTGAAGATAGCGGAATCAGGGGGTATGGGGAGAAGGCAGGAACGGGGTACTGATTGTGAATAATCAGCCATGATCACATTGATTGGCGGTGCTGGCTCGAAGGGCCGAATGGCCTACTCCTGCACCTATTGTCTATTGTCCATTGACTGACGTACGATGAAAGAATGGGTCGACTGGGCTTGTATTCACTGGAATTTAGAAAGATGAGAGGGGATTTTATAGAAACAGATAAAATTCTTAAGGGATTGGGCAGGCTAAATGCAGGAAAAATGTTCTTGATGTTGGGGAGTCCAGAACCAGGGGTCACAGTTTAAGAATAAGGGGTAGGCTATTTAGGACTGAGGTGGGGAAAAACTTTTTCACTCAGAGAGTTGTGAATCTTGTGAAATTCGCTGCCACAGAAGGCAGTGGGGGCCAATTCATTGGATGTTTTAAAAAGAGGGTTAGATTTAGCTCTTAGGGCTAACGGAATCAAGGGATATGGGGAGAAAGCAGGAACGGGGTACAGATTCTGGATGATCAGCCATGATCGTATTGAATGGCGGTGCTGACTCAAAGGGCCGAATGGCCTGCTCCTTCACCTAATTTCTGTTTCTATGTTTCTTCTAGCACCTCGCACTTCCCCCGTGAGAAACAAACACAAGACAGAAAAGGACACAAAGTGCTGGAGTAATTCAGCGGGTCTAGCAGCGTCTTAGTTCATAGGTTCTAGGAGCAGAATTAGGCCATCCGGCCCATCAAGACTACCCCGCCATTCAATCGTGGCTGATCTGTCTCTCCCTCTCAACCCCATTCTCCTGCCTTCTCCCTGTAACTCCCAACACCCGAATCCGGCAATCTCCACCTTTAAAATATCCATTGACTTGGCCTCCGCAGTCTTCTGCTGAGAGATACATCGTGGAGACAGGCCCACCAAGTCCATGCAGACTAGCGATCCCCATACACTGCGACCATCCCACACACTTGGGACAATTTACAGCCTTTATCAAGGACAATTAGCCTACCAACCTGCACGTCTTTGGAGTGTGGGAGGAAACCGGAGCACCCGGAGGAAACACACGCAGGTCACGGGGAGAACGTACAAACTCTGTACAGACAGCACCCGTAGTCGGGATCGAACCTGGGTCTCGGCCGCTGTAAAGCAGCAACTCTACCGCTGCGCCACCGTGCCGCCATCGCATAGGGAAACATGGATAGGTGACGTTTCAGGTCGGGACACCTTCTTCAGACTGAATATATAATGGGGGAAGCTGGAAGAGAGGTGGGGGCGGCACGAAGCCTGGCAAGTGATAGGTGGATACATGTGAGTGGGGAGGGGAGGTTTGGTTGGCAGTTGGGTTGGACAAAGTCCAGAGAAAAGACAATCAGGGTGAGATGAGGAGCTAAGGAGATAGAAAAGAAGTGAATTGTGAAGCCAGAGGATGGAATAAAGTTGGAAGGGGTTGGGGAGAAGGGGAAACGGGGTTGCGTTCGCAGATTAGTTACCTAATATTTTAGATTTTACTGTTCATAACATCAGGTCCTAAGGGGAATAGGTGGTCTTGGGTGGCGCAGCGGTAGAGTTGCCGCCTCACAGCGCCAGAGACCTGGGATCGATCCTGACTACGGGCGCCGTCTGTACGGAGTTTGTACGTTCTCCCCGTGACCTGCGTGGGTTTTCGCTGGATGCTCCGGTTTCCTCCCACACTCCGAAGACGTGCAGTTTTGTAGGTTAATTGGCTTCGGTAAAATTGTAAATTATCCCTGGTGTGTGTGTAGGATAGTGTTAGTGCGCGGGGATCGCTGGTCGGTGCGGACTCGGTGGGCCGAAGGCACTGTTTCCGTGCTGTATCTCTAAACTAAACTAATCTAGAAGTCTGAAGAAGGGTCTCGACCAGAAAGGTCACCCGTTCCTTCTCTCCTGAGATGCTGCCCGTCCCGCTGAGTTACTCCAGCATTTTGTGTCTAACTTCGATTAAAACCAGCATCTGTAATTCCCACACATAATCTAGAATAATAATGGCGGGCAATCCCATCAAAGGCTGGGCTCCACCTTGCGAGCCCACGTGGAGAGCAGCGGGAACTGTGACGCCATCTGGCACCCAGTTGGACTTCAGCGCTCCACTGCACGCGAGACGACAAACGCTAGCCAGCGTTGCCATTCGGAACAGCCGACTCCAGCCCCTCCGAGACACAAGATGCGGCAAATTAACCCCTTTATCAATCTCTGTCATCCTAAGGTTTTTTTTTACAGGTGTAAATTTAGTTGGCACCAGCGAGAGATTTTCTTTGCTTGAACTGGCTGTGTAAACATCTAGAAAAAAACTGCATGACATTACAAGTCTGAGCAAGATGTCGCCTGCTCTGTGGAGTGAATATGAATCTGCTTTCTTTGGACTTTGCCCAACACTTCTCTAAGATCGACCATTCCCTCAATAGACATCAAATGAAGTGACTTTACAAACGAAGTCTTTCCATCGCCGGATTTAACTCTTTTATCCCTAATCTGGATTGAAATGTGCAAGGGTTCATAACAACCTCCTTCATCATTTTCCTCTGTTTGACGCAACATGCAAACCTCGGACTAAAAAATAAAAAACACACAGTTTTAGTACCATTTACAATACAAGGTCCCCAGCCAAAGCACTTCTGAAAATACCATTATAATTTCCTGTTAAAAACAAATGAAGACTACAAAGGTGATAATGTAATTCATTAAAAATGGGCACGTTTTTCTGCCTTGACTTGACTTTGATTTAGAGATACAGCACGCAAACAGGCCCTTCGGCCCACCGAGTCCATGCCGGCCAGCGATCACGTTGTACACTAGTTCTATATCACACACAACAGGGACAATTTACAATTTTGCAGAAGCCAATTAACCTACAAAACTGCACGTCTTTGGAGTGTGGGAGGAAACCGGAGCGCCCGGAGAAAACCCACGCAGGTCACGGGGAGAAGGTACAAACTCCGTACAGACAGCGCCCGTAGTCAGGATCGAACCCGGGTCTCTGGCGCTATGAGGCAGCAACTCTACCGCTGCACCACCGTGCCATTATGCTGAGGAATCATCCCTCAGCTCAGTGGCCAGGACCAACCTCCCGACAGCATCTCTGATTCCATTGGGAATTCTCGGTCCACAGATGAGGAGCCAAGGGGGGAGGTGTTTTCCCCTCTGACTATCTCCCCAGGGTAGGGGAACCAAGGACCGGAGCATAGAAGTGAGAGGGGAAAGATTGACTAGGAACCTAAGGGGCAAACCTTTCACTCAGAGGGTGGTGGGTTTATGGAAAGAGCTGCCAAAAGAGGTGGGTTGAGGCAGGTGCTAAACAACATTTAAGAGATATTTCAACAGATTGGCACGGTGGCGCAGCGGTTGAGTTGCTGCCTTACAGCACCAGAGACCTGGGTTCGATCCTGACACCGGGCGCTGTCCGCAAAAATCATATTACAGTATTTATTGAGGGTCGGCACAGTGGCACAGCTGGTAGAACCACTGCCTCACGGCGCCAGAGTCCCAGGTTCAATCCCGACCTGGGGCGCTGTCTGTATGGGCAATGGCCTGATGGGTCAATAGACAATAGACAATAGGTGCAGGAGGAGGCCATTCGGCCCTTCGAGCCAGCACCACCATTCAATGTGATCATGGCTGATCATTCTCAATCAGTACCCCGTTCCTGCCTTCTCCCCATACCCCCTGACTCCGCTATCCTTAAGAGCTCTATCTAACTCTCTCTTGAATGCATTCAGAGAATTGGCCTCCATTGCCTTCTAAGGCAGAGAATTCCACAGATTCACAACTCTCTGACTGAAAAAGTTTTTCCTCATCTCAGTTCTAAATGGCCTACCCCTTATTCTTAAACTGTGGCCCCTTGTTCTGGACTCCCCCAACATTGGGAACATGTTTCCTGCCTCTAACGTGTCCAACCCCTTAATAATCTTATACGTTTCGATAAGATCCCCTCTCATCCTTCTAAACCAAGTGCTCTGGTTTCTGCCCACATTCCATCGGCCTGGATAGAGTGGATGTGGAGAGGATGTTTCCACCAGTGGGAGAGTCGAGGACCAGAGGTCATTCACAGCCTCAGAATTAAAGAACGTTCTTTTAGGAAAGAAATGAGGAGAAATAAGGAGTAGAGTTTCAAAGTCTACAGAGAGACTTGGGCCTTTTGGAAGGGTGGGCTGAAAGATGGCAGATGGAGTTTAATGCTGATAAGTGTGAGGTGCTGCATTTTGGTAGGACAAATCAAAATAGGACGTACAGGGTAAATGGTAGGGAATTGAGGAATGCAGTGGAACAGAGGGATCTGGGAATAACTGTGCATTGTTCCCTGAAGGTGGAATCTCATGTGGATGGGGTGGTGAAGAAGGTGTTTGGTATGCTTGCCTTTATAAATCACAGCATCGAGTATAGAAGTTGGGATGTAATGTTAAAATTGTACAGGGCATTGGTGAGGCCGAATCTGGAGTATGGTGTGCAGTTCTGGTCGCCAAATTATAGGAAGGATGTCGACAAAATGGAGAGGGTACAGAGGAGATTTACTAGAATGTTGCCTGGGTTTCAGCACTTAAGCTACAGAGAGAGGTTGAACAGGTTGGGTCTTTATTCTTTGGAGCGTAGAAGGTTGAGGGGGGACTTGATAGAGGTTTTTAAAATTTTGAGAGGGACGGACAGAGTTGACGTGGGTAGGCTTTTCCCTTTGAGAGTGGGGAAGATTCCAACAAGGGGACATAGCTTCAGAATTGAGGGACAAAAGTTTAGGGGTAACATGAGGGGTAACTTCTTTACTCAGAGGGTGGTGGCTGTATGAAATGGGCTTCCGGTGGAAGTGGTGGAGGCAGGCTCGATTTTATTATTTAAGAGTAAATTGGATAGGTATATGGATAAGAGGGGATTAGAGGGTTATGGTCTGAGTGCAGGTAGATGAGACTAGGTCAGGGAGAGTGGTCGGCGTGGACTGGTAGGGCCGAACGGGCCTGTTTCCGTGCTGTAGTTGTTATATGGTTATATGGTTAAATGTCTTTAGTCAGAGGGTGGTGAATCCGTGGAATTCTTTGCCGCTGAAGGCTATGGAGGCCAAGTCAGTGGATATTTTTATGGCAGGGATAGATAGATTCTTGATCAGTATGGGTGTCAGGGGTTATGGGGAGAAGGCAGGAGAATAGGGTTAGGAGGGAGAGATAGATCAGCCATGATTGAATGGCGGAGTAGACTTGATGAATGGCCTAATTCTACTCCCGTCACTTGGAATTTAGAAGGAAGGATCGTATCGAAACATATAAGATTATTAAGGGGTTGGGCACGTTAGAGGCAGGAAACATGTTCCCAATGTTGGGGGAGTCCAGAACCAGGGGCCACAGTTTAAGAATAAGGGGTAGGCCATTTAAAACTGAGGTGAGAAGAAACGTTTTCACCCCGAGAGTTGTGAATCTGTGGAATTCTCTGCCTCAGAAGGCAGTGGAGGCCAATTCTCTGAATGCATTCAAGAGAGAGCTAGATAGAGCTCTTAAGGATAGCGGAGTCAGGGGGTATGGGGAGAAGGCAGGAACGGGGTACTGATTGAGAATGATCAGCCATGATCACATTGAATGGCGGTGCTGGCTCGAAGGGCCGAATGGCCTCCTCCTGCACCTATTGTCTATTGTCTATTGTGACCTTAAAATATCTTTAAGTTAACTGGCCCTCTGTAAATCACTCTAAGCGTGTAGGAAGCGGATGTGAAAGGGGGGGATAACGTAGAACCAGTGCGAACAGGTGATCGATGGTCGGCACGGACTCGGTGGGCCGAAGGGCCTAGTTCTACGGTTTATATCATATATCATATCATATCATATATATACAGCCGGAAACAGGCCTTTTCGGCCCTCCAAGTCCGTGCCGCCCATTATCTTTTAATCAGTTCAATAAATTTAACATCATTAGTTCTTTCTAAGTATTTAAATTCTTATTGATGGAATGAGAATAGATGCAACACCTGACAGAGCAGAATAATCGTTCTGCTGCCACCATGGGATGTTGGATTAGCTAAGATTTACTCTGCTGTTGTTTTGGTAAACTCACTGGGTTTTTTTAAGAGATCAAAGTTGTTTTTTAACTAATTGTGTTTTGCACCAATGTTCTCTTGCTTTTTTTTTTACACAGTCTTATTGGCCTGCAGAATGTTAAGTGTGATTTATGTACAATGTATGTTTTTTTTTAAAGTGCTTGTCCTAGTCGATGTGACTGAGATGCTGCTGCGTGCAAGATTTTCATTGCACTGTATTTATGATAATATACTCGAAAAAGACACAGAGTGCTGGAGTAACTCAGCGGGACGGGCAGCATCTCTGGAGAACATGGATAGGTGACGTTTCACAGAGTGCTGGAGTAACTCAGCGGGTCAGGCAGCATCTGTGGAGGACATGGATTGGTGGTGACGTTTCACAGAGTGCTGGAGTAACTCAGCGGGTCAGGCAGCATCTGTGGAGAACATGGATTGGTGGTGACGTTTCACAGAGTGCTGGAGTAACTCAGCGGGTCAGGCAGCATCTGTGGAGAACACGGATAGGCGACGTTTCACAGAGTGCTGGAGTAACTCAGCGGGTCAGGCAGCATCTGTGGAGAACACGGATAGGTGATGTTTCACAGAGTGCTGGAGTAACTCAGCGGGTCAGGCAGCATCTCTGGAGTACCTGGAGAAGCGACGTTTCGAGTCGGGACCTTTCATCAAACCCGAAACGTCACCCATTCATGTTCTCTAAAGATGCTGCCTGACCCGCTGAGTTACTCAAGCACTTTGTGTCTATTTTTTTTGCAAACCAGCATCTGCAGTGCCTTGTGTGTGCAGTATAGTTCAGTTTATTATTGTCACGTGTGCGTAAAGCTTTATCTTGCGTGCTATCCAGTTTGTGAAGAGTCTACATGATAAAGGGTGCAAGGTTTAGTGCAAGATGAAGTCCAGTTCAATATACATCCTCCACTTGACTTGAAAGTTGTGCATTCTCTCTAGACCTGGTTGGTTAGAAGTGCATCTAGTCCTCAACCAGGATTTGCTATCTGAGATGTAGTTTAGTTTAGTTTAGAGATACATCACCGAAACGGGCCCTTCGGCCCATCGAGTCCTCGCTGACCAACGATCCCCGCACACTAACACTGTCCTACACACACCAGGGCACATTTTACAAATGTTACCAATGCGAATTAACCTATAAACCTGCACGTCTTTGGAGTGTGGGAGGAAACCGGAGCACCCGGAGAAAACCCACGCAGGTCACGGGGAGAACGTACAAACTCCGTACAGACGGCACCAATGGTCGGCCTTGACCTGCGCTGTAAGGCAGCAACTCTACCGCTGCGCCACTGTGCTGCCCCATCTTGCCTAAGTGCAAGATACCTGCCCACCTGTAGTCACCTGTCCCAGGTGTGTCTTGCCCACCACCCCAGTACAGACGACCCTCCATGGGCGAGTGTCATTTTCAGCGGAGTGGGGCGGCAGGTTTTGACTGCACACAGGTGGCAGTCGTACCAATATCCCCCAAACCCTGGCTCCCCTTGGCATCTGACAGTGACCTTACAAATGCTTTTAAACGTGTAATTGGTAGAGACATTTAAAAATTAATTCCAGATTATTCCAATAAACTTAACTTCAAAAACAAAAAATCATATTAAAGAATAAATTTAATTACAAACACCTTGAGGGACTAGAAATTAATTAAAAACGATGAAAACCAAACGCACGCACTGCCTATCTGCACTTATTCAAGGAATGCATTCAAGCAATGAGTCGATGGGCCCTGAAATGAATGGGGTGGGGTCAATATCCTTACGGCAAATATCCTTCCCAGCCATGAAGTGAAAGAGGCAAGTACAAAAGGCCATCCATGCTCTTTAGTTTAGTATAGTTTAGGGTATCATGTTTAGTGCAAGATAAAGTCCAGGGCAATATACATACAA
Organism: Rhinoraja longicauda; assembly: GCF_053455715.1. NCBI lineage: Eukaryota > Metazoa > Chordata > Chondrichthyes > Rajiformes > Arhynchobatidae > Rhinoraja > Rhinoraja longicauda. The sequence goes on along the minus strand of NC_135966.1, from coordinate 3,502,256 downwards.
TACAATACAATACAATACAATATATCTTTATTGTCATTGTACCCAGGGGTACAACGCTCCACTTCACTAGAAAGTTCTGGACTCACTCTTCATCTCTAGTTGGTTAGAAATGGTGCCTTCCAGCGCCGGAGTTCGATCCTGACTACGGGCGCCGTCTGTACGGAGTTTGTACGTTCTCCCCGTGACCTGCGTGGGTTTTCTCCGAGATCTTCGGTTTCCTCCCACACTCCAAAGACGTGCAGGCTTGTAGGTTAATTGGCTGGGCAAATGTAAAAATTGTCCCTAGTGGGTGTAGGATAGTGTTAGTGTGCGGGGATCGCTGGGCGGCGCGGACCCGGTGGGCCGAAGGGCCGGTATCTGCACTGTATCTCTAAATCTAAATCTAAATGCCTCAACCAGAATTTGCTATCTGAGATATGGTTTAGTTTAGTTTAGAGATACAGCACGGAAACAGGCCCTTCGGCCCACCGAGTCCGCGCCGACCAACGATCCCTGCACATTAACACTGTCCTACACACGCCCGGGGACAATTTACAATTTACAATTTTTAGCAAAGCCAATTAACCTACAAACCTGTAGTGCTTTGGAGCGTGAGAGAAAACGGGAGCGCCCGGAGAAAACCCACGCAGGTCACGGGGTGAACGTACAAACTCCGTACAGACAGCACCCGTAGTCAGGATCGAACCCGGGTCTCTGGCGCTGCATTTGCTGTAAGGCAGCAACTCTACCGCTGCGCCACTAGATTGGAAGTTAGATACGCAGCATCTAGCTGCCATCTCGTTTCCGACACGCAGTGATGAAATGAACAGCGGGAGGCAGGGAACAGCAGGTAAGAGTTGACCCAAGGAAAGGCAGGTGCTGGTTTATCCAAAAAGACACAAAGTGCTTAGAGGTGAGAAGAATAAACATTCATAGGAACCTGAGCGGTAACTTTTTCCACACAAAGGGCAGTTGGTATATGGACCATACTGCCAGAGGAGTCCTAGAGTACATTAAACCTATGCCAACTGGTCCTCAATTCCCCCAACTCTGGGCAAGAGACTCTTGAGCGTCGGGTGGCCAACTTCCTCACTCCCAAATACGGGACACCAGCTCCCCCCGTGACCTCACCCAGCCAGCGGCCACGTGGTCCCACCCGACCCAGGCGGCTGCCATTGGTGGAGCGGGAGCGCGTGGCCGCTGACTGGGTGAGGTCACGCGGGGCGCGGGGCGGTGACGTTACCCTTTGTCCCTTATTTGGGAGCAAGGAAGTTGGCAACCCTACTAATACGGGACAAGGGCAGTCCCAAACGGGACAAACTAATTCAGCCCAAAATACGGGATGTCCCGGCTAATACGGGACAGTTGGCGACCCTACCTGAGTGTCTAACTGATCTATTCCTCTCATGGATTTAGTACACCTCGATATGATCACCCCTCATCCTCTTGCACTCCGAGGAATAGATTCCTAGCTTTCTCAACCTGTCCGTATAGCTCAGGCCCTTGAGTCCTTTAGGTGGATGAGCCAACATTAAAAAGACATTTTGACAAGTACATGGATAGGACAGGTTGAGAAGGCTATGGGCCAAATGTGGGCAAGTGGGACTAGTGTCGATGGGCCAGTGTGGGCAAGTTGGGCCGAAGGGCCTGTTTCCACACTGTATCACTCTATGACTAACTGACCGTAGTAAGGTGAAGAAAGAATAGTTTAGTTTAGTACAGTTTAGTTTATTGTCACGTGTACCGAAAGCTTTAGTTGCGTGCATCCAGTCAGCAGAAAGACAATGTATGAGTACAATTGATCCATTTACAGTGTACAGATACATGGTAAGGATATAACGTTTAGTGCAAGGTAAAGCCAGCAAAGTCCGATCAAGGATAGTCTGAGTAGGAAAAAAACTGCAGATGCTGGTTTGAATCGAAGGTAGACACAAAGTGCTGGAGTAACTCAGCGGGTCAGGCAGCATCTCTGGAGAGAAGGAATGGGTGACGTTTCGGGTCGAGACCCTTCTTCAGACTGATAGTCTGAGGGTCACCAATGAGGTGGATAGTAGTTCAGGACTGCTCTCTGGTTGTGGTGGGATGGTTCAGTTGCCGGATAACAGCCGGGAAGAAACTGTCCCTGAATCTGGAGGTGTGCTGGAGATGGGACGAAGTCTGGCAAGTGATAGGTGGATACAGGCGAGAGGGGGGGAGGGGGGGGTCTTAGATAGGTGGATACAGGTGAGAGGGGGGGGGAGGGGGGTCTTTGATAGGCAGATTGTGGGACAAAGGCCAGAGATGGAAAGATAAAAGTCAGTCAAAAACAAGTCCATCGGTGTGAAGAAGGGTCCTGAGCAAAATCATCGCCAATGCATGTTCTCCACAGAGGCTGCCTGACCCGCTGAGTTACTCCAGCACTCTGTGAAACGTCACCTATCCATGTTCTCCAGAGATGCTGCCTGACCCGCTGAGTTACTCCAGCACTCTGTGAAACGTCACCTATCCATGTTCTCCAGAGATGCTGCCTGACCCGCTGAGTTACTCCAGCACTTTGCGTCTTTTGTAATAGGTATGGAAACATTGAAACATAGAAAACATTTTCTATGTTTCAATAGACAATAGACAATAGGTGCAGGAGGAGGCCATTCGGCCCTTCGCGCCAGCACCACCATTCAATGTGATCATGGCTGATCATTCTCAATCAGTACCCCGTTCCTGCCTTCTCCCCATACCCCCTGACTCCACTATCCTTAAGAGCTCTATCTAGCTCTCTCTTGAATGCTTCAATGTTAAGAACAAACAGGTCTTCTCATCAACTCAATAGTGGTTTCACTCGCAGCCTGTTCAGATTAATGTGAGTATTCATTGTTCTTTATCTCTCCACATCACCGTCTGTATCTCTCGTTTCCCTTATCCCTAACCAATCTGAAGAAGGGTCTCGACCTGAAACGTCACCCATTCCTTCTCTCCAGAGATGCTGCCTGACCTGCTGAGTTACTCCAGCATTTTGTGTCTCTCTTCTTTAATTTGTGTGTTCTTTGGAGTTCCATGGTGTGAAAATTAGCTGCTTTTGAATTTTCAACTTAAAGTCATAGAAACATAGAAAGTAGATACAGGAGGAGGCTATTCGGCCCTTCGAGCCAGCACCGCCATTCAATATGATCATGCCTGATCATCCAGAATCAGTACCCCATTCCTGCCTTCTCCCCATATCCCTTGATTCCGTTACCCCTGGGATTGTGGGACTGTCATAAGGGGAAAGATTGGAAAGACTGGGCTTGTATTCCCTGGAATTTAGAAGGATGAGAGGGGATCTTATAGAAACGTATAAAATTATAAAAGGACTGGACAAGATGGGTGCAGGAAAAATGTTCCCAATGTTGGGGGAGTCCAGAACCAGGGGCCACACAGTCTAAGAATAAAGGGGAGGCCATTTAAAACTGAGATGAGAAAGAACTTTTTCACCCAGAGTTGTGAATTTGTGGAATTCTCTGCCACAGAAGGCAGTGGAGGCCAATTCACTGGATGAATTTAAAAGAGAGTTAGATAGAGCTCTAGGGGCTAGCGGAATCAAGGGATATGGGGAGAAGGCAGACACGGGTTACTGATTGAGAATGATCAGCCATGATCACAATGAATGGCGGTGCTGGCTCGAAGGGCCAAATGGCCTCCTCCTGCTCTTATTTTCTATGTCTATGCCTATGTCTAGCCCAAAGAGCTATATCTAGCTCTCTCTCTGTCATGTGTGTTGTGCGGCCTATTAGGATGGAACCTTGTTGAAGAAATTCACAGATCGGAGGGTCAAAATCATCGTTCAACAGCTATCAATGTCTTTCAAGAGTCACACTCCGTTTTCATTAATCAGCATGCAATTTGAAAAGACCACTTTCCCTGAGAATATCCCCATGCATTAATTTTTCACGATGTTGGGGAGCCGCTGGAATGTTCTTTGCCTTCCTGGAATGGCTGTCGTATCCGTTCAGGATTTAGTTAGCTGCCAAACACGGTGACAACGAAAGCTGGACCCTGTTCACGAAACTGACAGCTTTTGTTTGTGTCAAAGATTAGTGTTGGGTCCGCTGCCATTTTCCACATACAGTCGGCTCCCGTGCGAGTCAATACACTGAGATTGATTGACCCAACACACTGTGAACAATGGCAAGGGCCTACTGCTCTGCCTGTAGAGTAGCCAGCTCCTCAACAATGAGACTGCAACATCGGTGGATCCTTCAACATAGAACATGGAACGCAGAACAGTAAAGTGCAATAGACAATAGACAATAGGTGCAGGAGGAGGCCATTCGGCCCTTCGAGCCAGCACCGCCATTCAATGTGATCATGGCTGATCATTCTCAATGAGTACCCCGTTCCTGCCTTCTCCCCATACCCCCTGACTCCGCTATCCTTAAGAGCTCTTTCTAGCTCTCTCTTGAATGCATTCAGAGAATTGGCCTCCACTGCCTTCTGAGGCAGAGAATTCCACAGATTCACAACTCTCTGACTGAAAAAGTTTTTCCTCATCTCAGTTCTAAATGGCCTACCCCTTATTCTTAAACTGTGGCCCCTTGTTCTGGACTCCCTCAACATTGGGAACATGTTTCCTGCCTCTAACGTGTCCAACCCCTTAATAATCTTATACGTTTCGATAAGTGCAGGAACAGGCCCCTCAGCCCACAAGAAGATCATAAGTCACCGGGGGGGGGGGGGGGGTCACGGTGGTGCAGCGGTAGAGTTGCTGCCTCACAGCGCCAGAGACCCGGTTCGATCCCGACTCCGGGTGCTGTCTGTACGGAGTTTACACGTTCTCCCCGTGACCACGCGGATTTTCGCCTGGTGCTCTGATTTTCTCCCACACTCCAAAGGCGTGCAGGTCTTTTAGGTTAATTGGCTTCGGTAAAATTATTTATTAATTGTCCCCAGTGTGTGTAGGATAGAGCTAGTGTACGGGGCGATCGCAGGTCGGCGTGGACTCGGTGGGCTGAAGGGCCTGTCTCCGCGCTGTATCTCGAAACGCTGCATCTCTTAAGAATAAGGGGTAGGCCATTTAGAACTGAGATGAGGAAAAACTTTTTCAGTCAGAGAGTTGTGAATCTGTGGAATTCTCTGCCTCAGAAGGCAGTGGAGGCCAATTCTCTGAATGCATTCAAGAGAGAGCTAGATAGAGCTCTTAAGGATAGCAGAGTCAGGGGGTATGGGGAGATGGCAGGAACGGGGTACTGATTGAGAATGATCAGCCATGATCACATTGAATGGCGGTGCTGGCTCGAAGGGCCGAATGGCCTCCTCCTGCACCTATTGTCTATTGTCTATTAAACTAAACTAAACTGAACTAAACTAAACAGTAAGTGTGGAAATCATCAGTGTGGAAACAGTCCAGTAACTAACCTATAACTCTAATTCATCAAGGGCCCACACCGAAGATAGACACAAAACGCTGGAGTAACTCAGCGGAACAGGCAGCATCTCTGGAGAGAAGCAATGGGCGACGTTTTGGGTCGAGACCCATCTTCAGGCCCACAATCCCCAGGCCACGCTCTCACTTCACAGAAGGTACAGGAGTCTGAAAACCTCCTGGTTCAAGAATATCTTCTTTCATCAGGGTCTTGAACAATACAAACACCGACAAAACTACAAGGTAGGCACAAAATGGTGGAGCAACTCAGCGGGTCAGGCAGCATCTCGGGTGGCCCGCTGAGTTACTCCAGCACTTTGTGTCTACCTTCCATTTAAACCAGCATCTGCAGTTTCTTTTCTAAACTAAACTACAAACTGTCTTCACCACACTAGGGACTTTGGGCTTTCGGTTGCACGGATATATATTTAATTTATTGAACTCTGTTTTTGTTTTTTTGTTTTACCTATTCGTACTATAGATCTATATATCTCACACACATCTGGACAGGTGCATGGATAGGGCAGGTTTAGAGGGATTTGGGCCAAGCCCAGGCAGGTGGGACTAGTGTAGATGGGGCATGTTGGTCGGTGTGGGCAAGTTGGGTGGAAGGGCCTGTTTTCACGCTGTATGACTCTATGATCAGCTTCTGTAGTGTCCTGTGTCATTCTGGGACTCTATATTGTGTTTACATATCTGTTGTGCGCTGCATTTCATTTTTCCGTTATTGGTACATATGACAATGAAACCCTCTTGACTCATGAATTAATTCCTGATCTCTTTAAATAGCGCTGGTTGTCGATGCTTCATCACATCTAACATTTATTCAGCTATTCAGAGTTAAAGTAGAACAGAGGCTGGACTAGGGTTGCCAACTATCTCACTCCCAAATAAGGGACAAGGTGACGTCACCGCCCCGTTCCCCACCCAGCCAGCGGCCACGTGCACCCGCTCCACCAATGGCGGCCGCCTGGGCCGGGAAGCGGGTTGTTACACAACCTCCGTTAGGCGAACGCACTCGGCCCCGCTCCCCGAACACACTCCGTTAGCCTACCCTACAGCGGCCCCCCGATCTACAGTGTCTGGCCCTACAGCTGCCTCCGGGCCTACAGTGTCCGGGCCTACAGCGGCCCCATGGCCTACAGTGTCCGGGTCTAGTGTCCGGGGCCTACAGTGTCCAGGCCTACAGCGGCCCCCGGGCCTACAGTGTCCGGGTCTACAGTGTCCGGGTCTACAGTGTCCGGGTCTACAGTGTCCGGGTCTACAGTGTCCGGGTCTACAGTGTCCGGGCCTACAGTGTCCAGGCCTACAGCGGCCCCCGGGCCTACAGTGTCTGGGTCCACAGTGTCCGGGCCTACAGTGTCCAGGCCTACAGCGGCCCCCGGGCCTACAGTGTCTGGGTCCACAGTGTCCGGGCCTACAGTGTCCATGCCTACAGCGCCCCCCCGGGCCTAATATGGGACAGGGGTGGTCTCGTACGAGAAAAAACAATTTAGCCCAAAATCCGGGATAGAAACATAGAAACATAGAAAATCGGTGCAGGAGGAGGCCATTCAGCCCTTCAAGCCAGCTCCTCTCCCCCTCCCCCTCTCCTCCCCTACCCTCCCCTCTCCCCCCTACCGTCCCCTCTCCCCCATCTCCTTCCTCTCCCCCCTCTCCTCTCTCCCACCTCTCCCTCTCCCCCTCTCCTACCCCTCTCCCCCTCCTCCTCTCTCCCCCCTCCCTCCTCTCTCCCCCCTCCCGCCCCTCTCCCCCTCCCCCTCTCCTCTCCCCCCTCCCCCTCTCCTCTCCCCTCTCCCCCCCTATCAGTAACCCGTGCCTGCCTTATCCCCATATCCTTTGATTCCACTAACCCCCAGAGATCTAACTCTCTCTTAAATCCATCTAGTGAATTGGCATCCACTGTCCTCTGTGGCAGAGAATTCCACAAATTCACAACTCTCTGCATGAAAAAGTTGCTTCTCACCTCAGTTTTAAATGGCCTCCCTTTTAATCCAAGACTTTGGCCCCTGGTTCTGGACTCCCCCAAACATTGGGAACATTTTTCCTGCATCTAGCTTGTCCAGTCCTTTTATAATTTTATACGTCTCAAAAAGATCCCCTCTCATCCTTCTAAACTCCAGTGAATACTGTATATTCTGTACTGTACCGGGCTGTCCCGGCTAATACGGGACAGTTGGCAACCCTAGGCTGGACAGAACTTTGGAAGCAGCAACACTGACATTAAATCTGGCAGCACTGGTTTCCTCCGGGTGCTCCGGTTTCCTCCCACATCCGAAAGATGTGATAGTTTGTAGGTTAATCGGCCCTCTGTAAATGACCCCCTGTGTGTAGGGAGTGGATGAGAAAGTGGGATAACATAGAACTAGTGTGAATGGGTGACGTCTGACACCAAATGCTGGAGTAACTCAGCGGGTCGGGCAGCATCTGTGGAGAACATAGATAGGTGACGTTTCACAGAGTGCTGGAGTAACTCAGCGGGTCAGGCAGCATCTGTGGAGAACATGGATAGGTGACGTTTCGGGTTTGAGTCTAAGGGTCCAGACCTTCATTGTCTTTCCGCTGACCGGTCAGCATGCAACAAAAACTGTTCACTGTACTTCAGTACACGTGCCAATAAACTGAACTGAACTGACTTGAAACGACACCCATCCGAGTTTTCCAGAGATGCTGCCTGACCTGCTGAGTTACTCCTGCACTCTGTATCCTTTCTTATTATTGATTTGCCCCATTGATAACAGCTTCACACATCCTAAATCCTCAAATTGACTGCACAATAAATCATACAGAGCTCTTTGTACTTGTCACCTTTACCAGAGGACATTGTTGAGCACAGTTCTGTACATCTTGCTACTGCAATATGTATTACCTTACATTAATCCTGCCTTTCCCACACTGACCTTTCTGTCATGGGCCTCCTCCACTGTCAGAGTGAGGCCCAGCGCAAATTGGAAGAACTGCACCACATATTTCGCTTGGGCAGTTTACACCCCAACGGTATGACCTCTCTAACTTCTGACTTCTCTAACTTCAAGTAACCCTTGCTTTCCCCCTCTCTCCATCCCCTCCCCCACACTAGTCCTCCAACTAGTTTCGCTGTCCTCCTGATTAAATTCTACTGATTGTTTGCCTCGATATCACCTTCCCCACAGCTAACAATGATCCATTCTACATTTTCCTTTTTCATCGTTCCCTCTGATCTCTCATTTTCACTCCTTACCCTTCCATGTCTCTATGCCCCCCTTTTCTCTTGGCTCTCAGTCTGAAGAAGGGTCTCGACCCGAAACATCACCCATTCTTTCTCTCCAGAGATGCTGCCTGTCCCCCTGAGTTAGTCCAGCATTTTGTGTCTATCTTCGGTGTAAGGTCATAAGTGATAGGCCGTTCGGCCCATCAAGTCTACTCCGCCATTCAATCACGGCTGATCTAACCCTCCCTCCTAACCCCATTTTCCTGCCTTCTCCCCATAACCTCTGACACCAGCTTGGTAAATGTGGCTGTAAGGGTCTCGACCCGAAACGTCACCCATTCCTTCTCCCCTGAGATGCTGCCTGACCTGCTGAGTTACTCCAGCATTTTGTGAATAAATACCAGCTTGGTAAACCTGCATCTGCAGTTCCTTCGTAGTCGGGTAATTAACAATTGCATTGTGCAAAGGGCCACTAAACCACAAGAAAGTGCAATTCTAGCCAATGAAACCCGAATATCATCACACAGTTGGGCGGCACGGTGGCGCAGCGGTAGAGTTGCCGCCTTACAGCGAATGCAGCGCCGGAGACCCGGGTTCGATCCCGACTACGGGCGCCGTCTGTACGGAGTTTGTACGTTCACCCCGTGACCCGCGTGGGTTTTCTCCGAGATCTTCGGTTTCCTCCCACACTCCCTCCAAAGACGTATAAGAAAATAACTGCAGATGCTGGTACAAATCGAAGGTATTTATTCACAAAGTGCTGGAGTAACTCAGCAGGTCGGGCAGCATCTCGGGAGAGAAGGAATGGGTGACGTTTCGGGTCGAGACCCTTCTTCAGACTGATCCCTCCAAAGACTCCCTCCAAAGACACAGGTATGTAGGTTAACTGGCTGGGTAAATGTAAAAATTGTCCCTGGTGTGTGTAGGATGGTGTTAGTGTGCGGGGATTGCTGGTCGGCGCGGACCCGGTGGGCCGAAGGGCCTGTTTCCGCGCTATATCTCTAAACTAAACTTCACGTAAGCATTGCTTTACCAGCTGGTTTGTAGAGAGGAATAATAAAAGTAAAGGGAGACACTGTGAACAGCACCACAAAACATTACTAGGGAGAAGAGTGAAATTAATTGCTTTTCACAACTTAATTCTCTCAGGGTGCCGGTCTGTTGATATGTTTAAAAAAAACCAAAAAACACCTTAACTGTGTGTTTTAGTATAATTGAAACAAAAATGAAAAGAAAAATACTCTCAATACTCCTGTCAACACGTGGCTGAAATTAATTTAAAATGATTTGCGAAGTTCTTTTCATCACAGTGATTCCATGTGCCCAATTACAGTTACAGTAAAAGCAGAAAGTATCGATGCTTACTATTTCATATAAGAAGATAACTGCAGATGCTGGTACAAATCGAAGGTATTTATTCACAAAATGCTGGAGTAACTCAGCAGGTCAGGCAGCATCTCGGGAGAGAAGGAATGGGTGACGTTTCGGGTCGAGACTCTTCTTCAGCCTGTTTCCATGCTGGATCTCTCAATCAATGGATTCACCTGATCCTTGGAACCCCTCTTGTCTTTGCCTCTGATGTTGGTGTTGATCCACAAGCCAATCCTGAGCCTCCCCCCTCCAGCCCAGCTCCTTGATGTGCCTTAATCTGGAGATTACTGTAAGCATCGCCAAATACACATTGTTCTTCATCTTGGATAATTGAGTTGTTCTACATAAACAACCAGTTTCCATGTGGCATCCCATTTGCCGATTCCAGTTGCCAACTCCCTTTCCAATTCTATCACTCATTTTCACTTTATTTTTTGAACAATTTTAATCTACACGAGAGCACTTAATTAACAAATTGACTTACATCAGGAAGTCTTTGTTAGAGCAAGGTTACGTATCTCATAAATATTAAAGACTTAAGCATCAATTTCCATAATTCACTATTTAAAGGACTTCAGACACCTCGGTGTGAAAACTCGAGTTACGTTTTCCACTGAAAGTGCGGCACACTTGGCTTTTGCCGCGGCAGGTTTCACATCCGCCCTGAAGTGGAAACCTTCCATGCCTGTGATTGAAACATAGAAACATAGAAAATAGGTGCAGGAGGAGGCCATTCGGCCCTTCGAGCCTGCACCGCCATTCAATATGATCATGGCTGATCATCCAACTCAGTATCCCGTACCTGCCGTCTCTCCATACTCCCTGATCCCTTTAGCCACAAGGGCCACATCTAACTCCCTCTTAAATATTGCCAATGAACTGTCCTCAACTACCTTCTGTGGCAGAGAATTCCACAGATTCACCACTCTCTATGTGAAAAAAACGTTCTCATCTCGGTCCTAAAAGACTTCCCCCTTTTCCTTAAACTGTGACCCCTTGTTCTGGACTTCCCCAACATTGGGAACAATCTTCCTGCATCTAGCCTGTCCAACCCCTTAAGAATTTTGTAAGTTTCTATAAGATCCCCCCTCAATCTTCTAAATTCCAGCGAGTACAAGCCGAGTCTATCCAGTCTTTCTTCGCAAGTGGAAGCAGGGAGGTGAGTCTTTGCCAGTAATGGTGCCACTGACAGACATCTCCCCTGCCCCGGACAATATTGATCCAAAAGGTTCATTCCCGGAATGGCGGGACTGTCATATGTTGAAAGACTGGAGCGACTAAGCTTGTATACAATGGAATTTAGAAAGATGAGAGGGGATCTTATCGAAACGTATAAGATTATTAAGGGGTTGGACACGTTAGAGGCAGGAAACATGTTCCCAATGTTGGGGGAGTCCAGAACAAGGGGCCACAGTTTAAGAATAAGGGGTAGGCCATTTAGAACTGAGATGAGGAAAAATCTTTTTCAGTCAGAGAGTTGTGAATCTGTGGAATTCTCTGCCTCAGAAGGCAGTGGAGGCCAATTCTCTGAATGCATTCAAGAGAGAGCTAGATAGAGCTCTTAAGGATAGCGGAGTCAGGGGGTATGGGGAGAGGGCAGGAACGGGGTACTGATTGAGAATGATCAGCCATGATCACATTGAATGGCGGTGCTGGCTCGAAGGGCCGAATGGCCTCCTCCTGCACCTATTGTCTATTGTCTATAAAAAGTCACCCCTTCCTTCTCTCCAGAGATGCTGCCTGTCCCGCTGAGTTACTCCAACTTTTTGTGTCCACCTTCGGTGTGAATCAGCATCTGCAGTGCAGATATTCACTTTCTTTTGCTTATCTTTCATTCACTTGTTCCATACCTTTCCACAGCACTGTCTATAACTCTTGTTTCCCTTTCCCCTGACTCTGAAGAAGGGTCTCGACCCGAAACGTCACGTATTCTTTTTCTCCAGGGATGCTGCCTGACCCGCTGAGTTACTCCAGCACTCTGTGAAACGTCACCTATCCATGTTCTCCAGAGATGCTGCCTGACCCGCTGAGTTACTCCGGCTATCTTCGGTGTAAACCAGCGTCTGCAGTTCCTTCCTACACAGATTTATTGTGTGTTCACCCTGTCCAACTGACTGATTTGAATTCCTTCCTAAACTGTACAATCTCCTCAAGGTGTGTCTACTTTGAAGAGGTTCTCCTCCTCCTCTCTCTGACGAGAGTTCTGCAACACCCTCTCTCACTGCTCCCCCTCTGTGATTCCTCCTGCTCTCATTCATCTTTCATATCCTCCTTTCCCTCTCCCCTGACACTCAGTAGTGGCGCAGCGGTAGAGTTGCTGCCTTACAGCGAATGCAGCGCCGGAGACCCGGGTTCCATCCCGACTACGGGTGCTGGCTGTACTGAGTTTGTACGTTCTCTCCGTGACCTGCGTGGGTTTTCTCCGTGATCTTCGGTTTCCTCCCACACTCCAAAGACGTGCAGGTTTGTAGGTTAATTGGCTTGGGTTTGTACACTTGGTGTAAGTGTAAATTGTCCCGCGCGTGTGTAGGCTTGTGTTAATGTGCGGGGATCGCTGGTCAGTACGGACTCGGTGGGCCGAAGGGCCTGTGTCCACGCTGAATCTCTAAACTAAACTAAACATCACCTTTTCCTTTTCTCCAGAGATGCTGTTTGACCCGCTGGGTTACTCCAGCTTTTCGTGCCTATTAGATTATAAGCGTTATTTCAGAAGCTATTGTGTTTATCAGTTTTTGAAGTATAACATCAGGCATCACAAGTAGAGATAGAGAAGGTATGCTTGCCCCCGTTGGTCAGGGCATTAAGTACGAGGTTCAGAAAGGCATAGTGCAGCTCTACGAGACACAGGTCAGGCCTCGTTTGGAGAACTGCGTGCCCCCATTACAGGAAGGGTGTGGAGGCTTTGGAGAGGGTGCAGAGGAGGTTTACCAGAATGTTGCCTGGATTAGGGGGGTGTTAGCTACATGGAGAGAAAGATCAACCTGGAGAGATAGGTTAGACAGTCAGAACCTTTTTCCTCAGTGTGGAAATTTCAGAGATTAGATGGCATAGCTTTAGGTGAGAGGAATCCACTGCCACAGAGGGCAGTGGAGGCCAATTCACTGGATGAATTTAATAGAGAGTTAGATAGAGCTCTAGGGGCTAGTGGAATCAAGGGGATATGGGGAGAAGGCAGGCACGGGTTACTGATTGTGGACGTTCAGCCATGATCACAATGAATGGCGGTGAAGGGCCAAATGGCCTCCTCCTGCACCTATTTTCTATGCTTCTATGTAGGAGCAAGGTTTAAAGGAGATGTGTGGGAGGTTCATGTATATAGAATGAGCTGCCAAAGGAGGTAGCTGAGACAAGTGTAACAAAAAAATTAAAAACAGCTGAACAGGTACACGTATAGGAAAGTCTCAGGGAGAGATAAGGGCCAAACACGGGCAGCTGGGGCCAGCTTGGATGGGGAATCTTGGTTGAGATTTTGTTTTTAGGTTTAAAGATACAGCGTGAATACAGGCCCTTCGGCCCACCGAGCCCACCCTGGCCCGCAATCACCCACAGACTAGTTCTGTCCTACACACACTAGGGACAGTTTACTGAGGTCAATCAGCCTGCAAACCTGCACGTCTTTGGGATGTGGGAAGAAACAACTCTGTAAAGCAACAACTCTCCTGATGTGCCCACAGTGGCCGCATTGAGCTGGCATGCCTGCTTCCGTTCTGTATGACGTTGTGGGTGGCACGGTGGTAGAATTGCCGCCTCTGTGAGTTAGAGTTGCTGGAGTATTGTGTACAGTTTTGGTCTCCTAATCTGAGGAAAGACATTCTAGCCTTAGAGGGAGTACAGAGAAGGTTCACCAGATTGATCCCTGGGATGGCAGGACTTTCATATGAAGAAAGACTGGATAGACAAGGCTTATACTCGCTGGAATTTAGAAGACGGAGGGGGGATCTTATAGAAACATATAAAATTCTTAAGGGGTTGGACAGGCTAGATGCGGGAAGATTGTTCCCGATGTTGGGGAAGTCCAGAACCAGGGGTCACAGCTTAAGGATAAGGGGGAAGTCTTTTAGGACCGAGATGAGAAAACATTTCTTCACACAGAGAGTAGTGAGTCTGTGGAATTTTCTGCCACAGAAGGTAGTTGAGGCCAGTTCATTGGCTATATTTAAGAGGGAGTTAGATGTGGCCCTTATGGCTAAAGGGATCAGGGGTTATTGAGAGAAGGCAGGTACCGGTTACTGAGCTGGATGATCAGCCATGATCATATTGAATGGCGGTGCAGGCTCGAAGGGCCGAATGGCCTCCTCCTGCACCTACTTTCTATGTTTCTATGCTTCTCACAGCGCCAAAGGCCCCCGGGGGTTCGATCCCGACTAAGGGATGCTGGCCTGTACTGGGTTTGCACTTTGTCCCCGTGACCTGCGTGGGTTTTCTCCGGGTGCTCCGGTTTCATCTGCCACTCCAAAGACTCCAAGTTTGTAGGTTAATTGGCTTTGGTAAGAATTGTAAATTGTCCCTAGTGGGTATTGGATAGTGTTAGTGTGCGCGGGGATCGCTGGTCGGCGCGGACCCAGTGGGCCGAAGGGCTTGTTTCAGCACTGTATCTCCAACCTAAACAAAACTAAATTGTAAATTGTCCCTCACGTGTCAGATAGTGGTGGTGTGTGGGGGTCTAGCACCCCTAAATCGTGGGGGTAGATACAATAGTGGTGTACACGAGGCTCTCACGTGAGCACATAGATGAGGCGGGGATGAACAGATAAGGATCATGTGGAGGCAGAGGAGATTAGTTTGTCCCGAGTGTGTGGGTGTAGGATAGCGCTAGTGTGCGGGGATCGCTGGGCTGCCGGGACTCGGTGGGCCGAAGGGCCTGTTTCCGCACTGTATCTCTAAAATTAAATTATACTAAATTGTAAATGGTCAATAGACAATAGACAATAGACAATAGACAGTAGATGCAGGAGGAGGCAATTCGGCCCTTCGAGCCAGCACTGCCATTCAATGTGATCATGGCTGATCATTCTCAATCAGTACCCCGTTCCTGCCTTCTCCCCATACCCCCTGACTCCGCTATCCTTAAGAGCCCTATCCAGCTCTCTCCTGAATGCATTCAGAGAATTGGCCTCCACTGCCTTCTGAGGCAGAGAATTCCACAGATTCACAACTCTCTGACTGAAAAAGTGCCTAGTCCCTAGTGTGTGTAGGATAGTGTTAGTGTGCGGGGATCGCAGGTCGGCGCGGTCTCGGTGGGCCGAAGGGCCTTTTTATGCGCTGTATCTCTAAAACTAAATTATACTAAATTGTAAATGGTCCCTCGTGTGTGTAGGATAACGCTAGCGTGCGGGGATCGCAGGTCGGCGCGGACTCGGTGGGCCGAAGGGCCTGTTTACGTGCTAAATGAAACTATCCGTGCTCTCTCTCAACGTTTCCGAACTAGACTAAGGTCCCAGATCCCTAGGCAGCTTGCCAGTGTGGGAGGGAATGACGGACAGGGCTGTCACCACATGAGGTGCTCTGACTACACACTTGGTGTGTCTCATCTCCGGGACCTGCTGACAGAGGCCACTGCTGCAAACACATTGACTTCTAGCCCCAGCAAAGCGCAAGGAAAGTGGAGTGAGACTACAACAATTATCTTATCAAGAGGGATTATTTTTACATAGAGCTGGCATTGACTCATAATTACATCTCTGTTTTTTTACATAAATACCTTTGACCCATTATCATCTCGACGCCAAACACTGATCAAATATCTGAGCACAAAATACACTTGGATTCCACCCCCAGCAGATTAAGAAATCTAAAAGGCAGAAATTAGCTTCCATCCACATAAGAAAACCGCCAGATGAGTCATATTCGCAACACCTCATCGGCTTGTTGCTTTCAGGAGCCGTGTGGAGCTGGTTGGATAAATAATTCAAAAGCACTTTCAATAACAACTAAAATGTCTCCACTGCGGATAAAGAGTGTATCTGGGCATGTTTGATATGTGTGTGGTAGTACATGCACACACACAAACACACGCACACACATGCACGCGCACACAATCACACACATAAACAAACACACACGCACGCACACACACAAACATATACACAAACACACACACACACACACGTGCACACATGCACGCATGCACACATGCACACACACACACACACAAACATATACACACATACGCACACACACATCCACGCATGCACACACATGCGCACATGCACGTGCACACAATCACACACATAAACAAACACACACACACACATGCATGCATGCACACACACAAACACACATACATGCACGCACGCACAATCACACACACACACACACATACATGCATGCACGCACTCACGCACAATCACACACACACACATACATGCATACACATACATGCACGCATGCACAATCACACACACACATACATGCACGCACTCACGCACAATCACACACACACACACACACACACATAAACATACATGCATACACATACATGCACGCATGCACAATCACACACACACACACATACATGCATGCATGCACTCATGCACAATCACACACATACACACACATACACACACATACACATACATGCACACACATGCATGCACGCACACACAAACGCACACATAAACATACACACAAACAAACACAAACACACTCATCAGGTCATAAGTGATAGGAGCAGAATTAGGCCATTTGGCCCATCGTCTACTTTGCCATTCAATCATGGCTGATCTATCTCTCCCTCCTAACCCCACACGCACAGACAAGCAAACACATTGACAATATTGATCATATTGATCAGCCACGATCATATTGAATGGCAGAGCTGGCTCGAATACTCTTGCACCTATTTTCTATGTAACACACACATGCATCTACAAACACACACACACGCACACTCACACTCACACCGACATGCATATGCACGTACAATCACACACATAAACACACACACACACACTCGCACAGACACACATAAACACACACACAAGTGAAACTCCTCGTATGTTCCAAAACATACTTGGATAATAAAGTATGATTATGATTATGATTGATGATTAAACACACACACACACACAAGCACACACACCAACACATACAGACACACCCATGCATGTAAAATATAAATGCAGACATCCACATATGTAAATGAAAAATCCACTTTATCATTCCTCCCTCAATATCTCCACGTCTCTAAATATCATCTTCTCTCCGGCTTTGGAGCTGGGTTTTTTGAAGTGCTGGCGAGTGTTAAAGAGCTTCTGTGACAAGGTGTCAGGGATCTGCCCCGTGGTGAGAAGGCACTCATAACTTATCACCCCAGACTCTGGCCCACAGTGACAGATGTCAGAATAACTCAACAAGAAGCTGAAGAATGGGAGAGATTGCTCAGTAGTGTGAGACCCAACTGCAACCTCTGATGTCCTGATGCTTCCTGGACTAACATAGAAACATAGAAACATAGAAACATAGGTGCAGGAGGAGGCCATTTGGCCCTTCGAGCCAGCACCGACCGCCATTCATTGTGATCACGGCTGATCGTCCACAATCAGTAACCCGTGCCTGCCTTCTCCCCATATCCCTTGATTCCGCTAGCCCCTAGAGCTCTATCTAACTCTCTTTTCAATCCATCCAGTGAATTGGCCCCCACTGCCTTCTGTGGCAGAGAATTCCACAAATTCACAACTCTCTGGGTGAAAAAGTTTTTTCACACCTCAATTTTAAGATTACCAGCAGGATATATCACCCACGATTGCCACACGTTATTTTCGCTCTCGTAACCTTCAGGCAAGTTGCCATGGATGCTTCTTCGCACATTTTATCCCATCATGTTTATCGTTTTAGTTTAGCGATGCTTCACGGAAACAGGCCCTTCTGCCCGCTGATGTGGCCCTTGTGGCTAAAGGGATCAGGGGGTATTGAGAGAAGGCAGGTACAGGTCACCCGCTCACACTAGTTATAGAATAGAATAGAATCGACAATAGGTGCAGGAGGAGGCCATTCGACCCTTCGAGCCAGCACCGCCACTCAATGTGATCATGGCTGATCATTCTCAATCAGTACCCCGTACCTGCCTTCTCCCCATACCCCCTGACTCCGCTATCCTTAAGAGCTCTATCCAGCTCTCTCTTGAATGCATTCAGAGAATTGGCCTCCACTGCCTTCTGAGGCAGAGAATTCCACAGATTTACAACTCTCTGACTGAAAAAGTTTTTCCTCATCTCAGTTCTGTGATATCCCACTCTCTCATCCACTCCCTACACAGTAGGGGGCAATTTCACAGAGGGACGATTAACCTACAAACCCGCACGTCTTTGGGATGTGGGACGAAACCGGAGCACCCGGAGGAAACCCACGCGGTCAAGGGGAGAACATGCAAACTCCACATGGACAACAACCGAAGTCAGGGTTGACCCCGGCTCTCTGGAGCTGTCAGGCAGCAGCTCTACCCGCTGCACCACTGTGCCGCCTTAAACGTGACTTAAAGACCTGTTGATTTCTCGTTTCGCTCTCCTCTGACTCTCAGTCTGAGCCGAAACCTCACCTATTCCTTCTCTCCAGAGATGCTGCCTGTCCCGCTGAGTTACTCCAGCATTTTGTGTCTACCTTCTGTTGGTCTCTATTGACAGGTTGTCCATTGATTACTATGCTGCGCTGTTCAATGTAAATCCGCCATTAGCGAATGCAAAATGATCGAAGTCCAACACAAAATGGCTTACATCTTGTTCCATCCCCCGATATCTACGGAAAATCTTTCAAGATCTGAAGGGCGGCACGGTGGCGCAGCGGTAGAGTTGCTGCCTTACAGCGAATGCAGCGCCGGAGACTCAGGTTCGATCCTGACTACGGGCGCCGTCTGTACGGAGTTTGTACGTTCTCCCCGTGACCTGCGTGGGTTTTCTCCGAGAATCTTCGGTTTCCTCCCACACTCCAAAGACGTACAGGTTTGTAGATTAATTGGCTGGGCAAATGTAAAAAATTGTCCCTAGTGTGTGTAGGATAGTGTTAGTGTGCGGGGGTCACTGGGTGGCGCGGACCCGGTGGGCCGAAGGGCCTGTTTCTGGGCTGTATCTCTAAATCTAAAATCTAAAAAACTTGAAACACCACCTGTCCATTCCCATCGCTGCCTGACCCTCTGAGTTCCTCCAGCACTTTGTAGGTTGAGAAAGTCTTTCAAGGTGGGCCGAAGGGCCTGTGTCTGTGCTGCACAGCTCTGCGATCCACGACATGAAACACCACTCTGTTTCTTCCCTCCACAGATGTCGTTTATCCTGTTTTACCCTCTGGTGATATTTTCTACATTTATTTCCAGAATTCCTGCACTCAACTCTATTTTACATTTTAACATTTTGACGTGCGGCACGGTGGCGCAGCGGTAGAGTTGCTGCCTCACGGCGCCAGAGACCCGGGTTCGATCCCGACTACGGGTGCTGTCTGTACGGAGTTTGTACATTCTCCCCGTACCGCCTGGGTTTTCTCACAATTCTCTGCCTCAGAAGGCAGTGGAGGCCAATTCTCTGAATGCATTCAAGAGAGAGCTGGATATAGCTCTTAAGGATAGTGGAGTCAGGGGGTATGGGGAAAAGGCAGGAACGGGGTACTGATTGAGAATGATCAGCCATGATCACATTGAATGGTGGTGCTGGCTCGAAGGGCCGAATGGCCTCCTCCTGCACCTATTGTCTATTGTCTAATGTCTATTGTCCAAAGACGTGCAGGTCTGTAGGTAAATTGGCTTTGGTAAAGATTGTAAATTGTCTCTAGTGTGTGTAGGATGGTTTGAGGGTAGCAGGGATCGCTGGTTTGAGTGGCCTCGTTTGGGTGAAGGGCCTGTTCTACGCTGTATTTCTGAACTAAACTAAACTAAACTAAAGATACAAAATGGCGACCCGAGCCACTGGATGCAACGCAACCTCTGTGTTCAGAAGATTTTTGCAAAACCCACTTGTCGATCATTGCAATCTCCTGTCTGAATGTCGCCCATCTGCTTTGTAAGGTGACAGCATATCGCAACAGCTTGCGTGTGCAGATTTTAGTGAAGGATGCAAATTAATTTTGATGCAGTCTTCACTTGAATGAAAAATCAACAGCCAAATTACTTTTTCTTCGCTAATTCGTAAAGGGCCAATATTCAATAGACAATAGACAATAGGTGCAGGAGGAGGCCATTCGGCCCTTCGAGCCAGCACCGCCATTCAATGTGATCATGGCTGATCATTCTCAATCAGTACCCCGTTCCTGCCTTCTCCCCATACCCCCTGACTCCGCTATCCTTAAGAGCTCTATCCAGCTCTCTCTTGGATGCATTCAGAGAATTGGCCTCCACTGCCTTCTGAGGCAGAGAATTCCACAGACTCGCAACTCTCTGACTGAAAAAGTTTTTCCTCATCTCAGTTTTAAATGGCCTACCCATTATTCTTAAACTGTGGCCCCTTGTTCTGGACTCCCCCAACATTGGGAACATGTTTCCTGCCTTTAACGTGTCCAACCCCTTAATAATCTTATACGTTTCGATAAGATCTCCTCTCATCCTTCTAAATTCCAGTGTATACAAGCCTAGTCGCTCCAGTCTTTCAACATATGACAGTCCATCCATTCCGGGAATTAACCTCGTGAACCTACGCTGCACGCCCTCAATAGCAAGAATATCCTTCCTCAAATTTGGGGACCAAAACTGCACACAGTACTCCAGGTGCAGTCTCACTAGGGCCCTGTACAACTGTAGAAGGACCTCTTTGCTCCTATACTCAACTCCTCTTGTTATGAAGGCCAACATTCCATTGGCTTTCTTCGCTGCCTGCTGTACCTGCATGCTTCCTTGCAGTGACTGATGCACTAGGACACCCAGATCTCGTTGTACGTTCCCTTTTCCTAACTTGACACCATTCAGATAATACTCTGCCTTCCTATTCTTACCACCAAAGTGGAAAACCTCACACTTATCCACATTAAACTGCATGTGCCATGCATCCGCCCACTCACACAACCTGTCCAAGTCACCCTGCAACCTCATAGCATCTTCCTCACAGTTCACCATGCCACCCAGCTTTGTATCATCTGCAAATTTGCTAATGGTACTTTTAATCCCTTCATCCAGATCCACTGATATATGTTTTGTCGAGTGTTACAGGTTGCCGAAGTGCCCAAAATGGTTTGCAAGGTTGACATTTTGGTGAGGATGTTAGCAGACAGACTGAGAGAGTCACAGAGTCATATCGTGGGGAAACAGGCCATTGCGATCCAACCAGTCCATGCCGACTAAGATGCCCCATCTGAGGTAGTCCCATTTGCCCACATTGGCCCCCATTTCCCTCTAAACCTTTCCTAGCCACAATATACAGCGAATATCTGTGGAAAGTACACAGGTCAGAGGCTAATTCGTGGACACAAATGGTGCAGGAAGGAAGTGCAGATGCTGGTTTACACTGACGAGAGACACAAAGTGCTGGAGGAGCTGGAGATTGAGCACAACCCACAACCCAGCAGTGTGAGTATTGATTTCCTTAACTTCAAATGACCCTTGCTTTCCCTATCTCCTGTATCTGTACACTGTGGACGGCTCGATTGTAATCATGTACAGTCTTTCCGCTGACTGGTTAGCGCGCAACAAAGGTTTTCACTGTACCTCGGTACACGTGACCATAAACTAAATTCAATGTCAATGTTGAGAACCTAAATGTTTATTCAACTCTGAGACATTGTGGCGGCGCGGTGGCGCAGCGGTAGAGTTGCCGCCTTACAGCGAATGCAGCGTCGGAGACCCGGGTTCCATCCCGACCACGGGCGCCGTCTGTACGGAGTTTGTACGTTCACCCCGTGACCTGCCTGGGTTTTCCCCGAGATCTTCTGTTTCCACCCAAACTCCAAAGACGTACAGGTTTGTAGGTTAATCGGCTTGGGCTTGTACACTTGGTATAAGTTTATATTTGTCCCTAGTGTGTGTGTAGAATAGTGTTAATGTGTGCGGGGATCGCTGGTTGGCGTGGACTCGGTGGACCAAAGGGCATGTTTCCACGCTGTATCTCTGAAACTAATCCTCCTGGCCCATCTTCTCTTACTCTAATGGCATTTGGCACCGTGCATATACAAAGCCTAGTTCTGATCAGAGGCTTTGTTGGCTGAGGAGTTTGTTGCTGGGGTGGGTGACGCATTGGAAGCAGGGCCAGAACGATGGCACGAAAGTTTACTCGAATTACGAGCTGCAAGGTCTTAAGAATAACGAGACATGGAGTTGATGGACAGGAGTCCTCAGCTCGCTAATTGACACAATACTGACAATCTCGCACAGCAGAGGCATCAGAATGGATGATGGGTCAAAGCTGAGGCATTGAGGAGATGTCCCTGGTCCTTTATTGACGTTGGGCTTGACATACGTCCCAAAGCACTCCTTTCTCTGAACAAAAAAAAAAATGCCCAACATAACCCCAGGCATTCACGGGACGATACTGGACTTGTGGAAAAGTTATTAAACAAAAAAACTAAAGGTCTTTGGCCAACTTTGAGACTCTTCACCGCGAGGAGTATTGTTGCAGTCACGGGCGTTGGCAAGGTTATGCTGATGAGACGGGTTGTGTTATTAGTGTGATTGAATCTACCGTTCTAGAAGGCACAGACTGATCAAACTGGTAACCTGCCAGAAAATGTCTGTAATCTTGGTGACACGGCACCACTGCCATCACGGGCTACACGTCCAATCTCGGTAATGATCTCCACAGGGTAAAGAGAGTGACAAATGTCGGGGATAGCGCTCTACCCGCCCCGTGGAGACCTTGATCTCCAGATGGTACGATTGTGACACATCGCCCTGCAGTGCCAGGCTGTGCTGCCGACTGATCTCTTCCAGGGAAGGAACGCAACTCCTTGCAGTCACCCCCGGAGACACACTTATAAATGAAATAACAAAAACAACGATAATTCAGTCAAGCTCACCACTCAGCTAACGTACAAACTCAGGAGAATTAAAGGCAAAAATAAAATGAAAGATGCAGGGAGGATCACTGTACCTCGCGACACACGACAATAATAAACTAAACCAAACTCGTAAATCAAACTAAACTACAAGCAGTGATGGCATGGTCATCTGCCGATGCCAGTGGTGGAAACAGGGAAGATCTCAAAGAAATTGGATAAACATTTGTCATATGTTGAAAGACTGGAGCGACTAGGCTTGTATACACTGGAAATTAGAAGGATGAGAGGGGATCTTATCATATATCAATACAGCCGGAAACAGGCCTCTTCGGCCCTCCAAGTCCGTGCCGCCCAGTGATCCCCATACATTAACACTATCCTACACCCACTAGGGACAATTTTTACATTTACCCAGCCAATTAACCTACATACCTGTACGTCTTTGGAGTGTGGGAGGAAACCGAAGATCTCGGAGAAAACCCACGTAGGTCACGGGGAGAACGTACAAACTCCTTACAGTGCAGCACCCGTAGTCAGGATCGAACCTGAGTCTCCGGCGCTGCATTCGCTGTAAAGCAGCAACTCTACCGCTGCACCACCGTGCCACCCCATTCGAAATCTTATCGAAACGTATAAGATTATTAAGGGGTTGGGCACGTTAGAGGCAGGAAACATGTTCCCAATGTTGGGGGAGTCCAGAACAAGTGGCCACAGTTTAAGAATAAGGGGTAGGCCATTTAGAACGGAGATGAGGAAAAACCATTTCAGTCAGAGAGTTGTGAATCTGTGGAATTCTCTGCCTCAGAAGGCAGTGGAGGCCAATTCCCTGAATGCATTCAAAAGAGAGCTAGATAGAGCTCTTAAGGATAGCGGAGTCAGGGGGTATGGGGAGAAGGCAGGAACGGGGTACTGATTGAGAATGATCAGCCATGATCACATTGAATGGCGGTGCTGGCTCGAAGGGCCGAATGGCCTCCTCCTGCGTCCATTGTCTATTGTCTAAAAGGGGCAAAGCTGCCCGGTTGGTGGGGGGTGGGGGGGGGATGTGGGATGCAACAACAGCAGAGAGGGAGGGGCGTGAGGGGTCAACTTATCAAGGCGCGTCAAATCATGGGGAGGAATGGATACGGTGAATGCATCCGTTGAGTCGGAATTATCCGATCCACAACTAGATGGCAGCCCTGAACTACTGGTCTTCCGCAATGGTGACCCCTCGGACTATCTTTGATCGGACTTTAGACACAAAAAGGCTGGAGTAACTCAGCGGGCCAACCTGCGATCCCCGCACACATTAACACTATCCTACGCACACTAGGGACGAATATAAACTTATACCAAGTGTACAAACCCGAGCCAATTAACCTACAAACCCATACGTCTTTGGAGTGTGGGTGGGAACAGAAGATCTCGGGTCAGGCAGCATCTGTGGAGAACATGGATAGGTGACGTTTCACAGAGTGCTGGAGTAACTCAGCGGGTCAGGCAGCATCTCGGTAGAGAAGGAATGGGTGACGTTTCGGGTCGAGACCCTTCTTCAGACTGATGTCAGGGGAGGGGGCAGGGCAAAGATAGAATGTAGTCGGAGACTGGAAGACTAGAGGGAGAACTGGGAAGGGGAGGGGATGGAGAGGGGAAGCAAGGACTACTGACGTTTCCTTGCACTGAACGTTATCATATATCTGTACACTGTGGACTGCTCGATTGTAATCACGAATTGTCTTTCCACCGACTAGTTAGCACGCAACAAATGTTTTTCACTGTACCTCGGTACACGTGACATTGAACTAAGCTAAACGGAGTCTTTTACCCAGGGTATTGGAATCAAGAACTCTGGGGGTTTAAGGTAAACTTTAATGAGCGCAAGTGGATGAGGGGTGACCTTATAGAGGTTTGGCTCTGTTTAGTCTAGATATACAGCGCAAAAAAAGGCCCTTCGGCCCACCGAGTCTGCACCGACCAATGATCCCAGCACACTACCACTACCCTATGCACACTAGGGACAATTTTACATTTGTACCAAGCCAATTAACCTACAAACCCGCGCTTCTTTGGAGTGTAGAAGGAAACCGAAGATCTCGGAAAAAACCCATGCAGTCACGGGGAGAACGTGCAAACTCCGTACAGACAGCACCCGTAGTCAGGATCGAACCCAGGTCTCTGGCGCTGTGAGGCAGTAACTCCACCATTCTGCCACCATGCTGCCCGAGTTTGTCAGAGGATGCTATAGAAGTGGGTAACATTACGACTTCTATAAAACATTTGCACAGGTATATGGACAGGAAGGGTTTGGATTGACCTGGGCCAAATGCAGGCAACTAGGACTGGCCTGATATTCCGACTTGGTTAGCATGGACAAAGATGGGCCGAAGGGCCTGTTTTGATTCTGAACCACTTATTGACTCTATATTTTCATGAAATTAGGAAATTAAAGGGTGGCACGGTGGCGCAGCGGTAGAGTTGCTGCTTTATAGCGCCAGAGTCCCAGGTTCAATCACGGAGTTTGTACGTTCTCCCTGTGACCTGCCTGGGTTTTCTCCGGGTGCTCCGGTTTCCGCCCACATTTGCAAAGACGTACAGGTCTGTAGGTTAAGTGGCTTCGGTGAAAAATATTGTAAATTGTCCCGTGCGTGTGCGTGTGTGTGTGTGTGTGTGTGTGTGTGTGTGTGTGTGTGTGTGTGTGTGTGTGTGTGTGTGTGTGTGTGTGTGTGTGTGTGTGTGTGTGTGTGTGTGTGTGTGTGTGTGAGAGATGGTGTTAATGTGCGGGGATCGCTGGACAGCACAGACTCGGTGGGCCGAAGGGCCTGTCTCCTCTCTGTATCTCCAAACTAAACGAGAAATATGTAATAAACTGTAACATGCAATCTTATATATTATTACACGCGCAATAATACGCAAAAGAAAATATGCAAGACAAAATAATCGTTGTTAAATGCCTTTAAAAGAGTAAATAGTTTAAACATGGAACACAAAATGCCCACGCTGCCCCTTGAAGGCAGAGAGAAGGTATTTCTTCCATTTGTATTTCTGCTGATTTTATGAATTTAAAAATGTTCACAAAAAAAATCTTCCTTGAGCAAATGATGGTGAGCATTTGCAATTCACCTCTCAATCAAATTGTAGAGCTAAGTTCACCGCACTGCGAAATACATAAAGTGTAGGCAGCTCGTGGCAAATTGACACTGCAGAACGACGCACTCAAAGGAGAATCAGTGCAAATAAAACGCCCTCCCGGACAAGTATTGATTAATATCCCCCCCCAGTTCCCCAGCACTGCGCGTATCGCAGGCCCATGGCAAATCGGCAGAAGACTTATTGCCCAGAGAAAGTGGTGTAACTTGCTGAAGAGGCAGAATCCACTGGCTGATTACGATGAAGTGCCTTCGCGGAATGAAAATAAATCCCCCACTGTGGCTGGGGTGATTTTATCCGGATCTCAGTTCATGTTTGGAAGGCACATCACTGTTGTCAAGGCACCGACACACCCCCCCCCAAAAATGTAGCTGAACAGATTAATATCCAACTGTAATAAAATACTACATTCTTGTCACTACAAACATTGAAACATAGAAAATAGGTGCAGGAGTAGGCCATTCGGCCCTTCGAGCCTGCACCGCCATTCAATGTGATCATGGTTGATCATCCAACTCAGTATCCCGTACCTGCCTTCTCTCCATACCCCCTGGTCCCTTTAGCCACAAGGGCCACATCTAACTCCCTCTTAAATATAGCCAATGAACTGGCCTCAACTACCTTCTGTGGCAGAGAATTCCACAGATTCACCACTCTCTGTGTGAAAGAAAACTTTCTCATCTCGGTCCTAAAAGACTTCCCCCTTATCCTTAAACTGTGACCCCTTGTTCTGGACTTCCCCAACATCGGGAACAATCTTCCCGCATCTAGCCTCTCCAACCCCTTAAGAATTTTATATGTTTCAATAAGATCCCCCCTCAGTCTTCTAAATTCCAGCGAGTACTAGCCGAGTCTATCCAGTCTTTCTTCATATGAAAGTCCTGCCATCCCAGGAATCAATCTGGTGAACCTTCTCTGTACTCCCTCTATGGCAAGAACGTCCTTCCTCAGATTAGGAGACCAAAACTGTACACAATACTCCAGGTGCGGTCTCACCAATGCCCTGTACAACTGCAGCAGAACCTCCCTGCTCCTATACTCAAATCCCCTCACAATGAATGCCAACATACCATTCGCTTTCTTCACTGCCTGCTGCACCTGCATGCCTACTTTCAATATCTGGTGTACCACGACACCCAGGTCTCGTTGCATCTCCTCTTCTCCTAATCGGCCACCATTCAGATAATAGTCTGCTTTCCTGTTCTTGCCACCAAAGTGGATAACCTCACATTTATATTTTATAAACTACTTTATTAAAAAAACAACTCACTTAACACCAATTTAATGGTCGCCAGGTCTATTGCTCAGTTATTTCACAAGAGTGCGGTGGTGTGCTTAGTTTAGTTTAGAGATACAGCGTGGAAACAGGCCCTTCGGCGCGCCAAGTCCCCTCGACCAGTACACTAACATTATCCTACACACACTAGGGACAATTCATAAATTTTACCAGAGGCAATTAACCTACAAACCTGTACGTCTTTGGAGCGTGGGAGGGAACCGGAGCACCCGGAGAAAACCCACGAGGTCACGGGGAGAACGTACAAACTCTGTACAGACAGCGCCTGTAGTCAGGATTGAACTGGAATTTAGAAGGATGAGAGGGGATCTTATCGAAACGTATAAGATTATTAAGGGGTCGGACACGTTAGAGGCAGGAAACATGTTCCCAATGTTGGGGGAGTCCAGAACAAGGGGCCACAGTTTAAGAATAAGGGGTAGGCCATTTAGAACTGAGATGAGGAAAAACTTTTTCAGTCAGAGAGTTGTGAATCTGTGGAATTCTCTGCCTCAGAAGGCAGTGGAGGCCAATTCTCTGAATGCATTGAAGAGAGAGCTAGATAGAACTCTTAAGGATAGCGGAGTCAGAGGGTATGGGGAGAAGGCAGGAACGGGGTACTGATTGGGAATGATCAGCCATGATCACATTGAATGGCCGTGCTGGCTTGAAGGACTGAATGGCCTCCTCCTGCACCTATTGTTTATTGTCTATTGAACCCGGGTCTCCGGTGCTGCAAACGTTGTGAGGCAGCAACTCTACCGCTGCGCCACCGTGCCGCCCTTAACGCCATGATTAAATGGCGGAATGGACTTGATGGGCCGAATGGCCTAACTCTACTCCTATTCCTTATGACCTTAAAATGCTGGAGTAACTCAGCGGGTCAGGCAGCATCTCTGGAGAAAAGGAATAGGTGACGTTTCAGGTCAGGACCCTTCTTCAGACATAGTGTCAGGGGGAGAGGGAAACAAGAGATGTGAAAAGGTACAAAGAACTAATGAATGAAAGGTGTGAAAAAACAAATCAAAGCCAGCACCGAAAGATGGAGCCCACAATGGCCCATTGTTGGCTGTTTAAAAGGCGGCAGCGAGGAAATACAAACAGTGAAACTAAGCAGTGAAACTTGCAGGGTGACTAGGGTGGGGGAAGGACAGTGAGAGAGAGGGGATGCAAGGGTTACTTGAAGTTGGAGAAGTCAATGTTCATACCGCTGGGGTGTGAGCTGCCCAAACGAAATATGAGGTGCTGTTCCTCCAGTTTGCGCTGGGCCTCACTCTGACAATGGAGGAGGCCCAGGACAGAAAGGTCAGTGTGGGAGTGGGAGGGGGAGTTGAAGTGTTTGGCGACCGGGAGATAGCGTAGGCCCAGGCTATGTAAGCTCCATTAAAGGCCAGCGTTACCAGCAATAGCCAGGTCCCACGAAAGAATGAAATGAAGAGGTTCACAAATAGACACTAATTTACAAGACAGCAGTTTCCTACTGAAGAGTGCGGCACGGTGGCGCAGCGGTAGAGTTGTTGCCTCACAGCGCCAGAGACCCGGGTTCCATCCCGACTACCGGTGCTGCCTTCACGGAGTTTGTCCGTTCTACCCGTGACCTGCGTGGGTTTTCTCCGGGTGCTCCGGTTTCCTCCCACGCTCCAAAAGACGTGCAAGTTTGCAGGTTAATTGGCTTGGTGTAAATGTAAAAAATTGTCTCCAGTGTTTGTGGGATAGTGTTAGCGTGCGGGGATCGCTGGTCGGTGGGCCGAAGGGCCTGTTTCGGCGCTGTATCCTTGAGCTAAACTAAACTTAGACTTATGAAACCGATGCAACTTATAGTTACACACATCCTCTTTGGGCAGAGGAGTGCAATAACTCTCAAAGTAATTGCTCGACGGAAGACAAACATTTAACAAATTACTACGGGTTTTTGACAGCGACATTTGAACGAGGAGCTAGGAGCTTAATCACACTCGTATGCTGTTATAAATCTCCAACGCTGTTTCCAAATTCCTGTCGGCCGTTCCCATGAAGATACGAGGAGTTATCAGCGTTGGGAGATAATCCGCCAGGTTTGCATGCGCCAATTTTCCGGGATGCTGGATCTGGACAAAACAATCTCGCAGGAGAGGCAGGGTGCGCCTAATGGATGTTTTTAAAAAAACGTGTGGCACAACATGCATTAGTGAGGGGGAGGTTGAGCTCAAGCCAGCAAATGGTCTGCATCGCACGCGATGTTAATCAGCTCGCCGGGATGGGCCGAATTAGCAACCGGCAAAAATAAAACACAAAAACCCTGTCAACCGTCTCAAGCTTGGGAGACGACAGAGGGCTGAAGGATTGGAGCTCACAAAACCGACATCGCCGCGCTGTGGCGATCCGTAATCACAGAAAACCCTCTTTTATCACTCGTTTCCAGTTTGCCAATTGTACGTTTGTCAATTTGCCACGTTCATGCATGAGGTGAGAGAATCTGAGCATTGCCATGTTGGATTTGGAGGCAGTTTACCCAAGTGCAAGCCAAGGGAACGGCTTTTTAATTTTAGTTTTGATCAGGTTTCGATGCGATATTGGGCTGGGGGGGGGGGGGCCGGAGAGCTCCATCGGTGGAACTCGCCAACGTGGGGGGGGGATAGAGAGGTGGTGAGGGATAGATTTAGGCAACATGTTGGTGAGGGCAACCAAAAATTAATAATGTTTTTTAAAAAAACTATTGAACGACCAGTACAAATAAATCGAAAGTATTTATTTACAAAATGCTGGAGTAACTCAGCAGGTCAGGCAGCATCTCAGGAGAGAAGGAATGGGTGACGTTTCGGGTTAAGACCCTTCTTCAGACTAAATCAGTCTTGATTAGTGGGAGTGTCAGGGGTTACGGGGAGAAGGCATGAGAATGGGGTTGGGAGGGAGAGATAGATCAGCCATGATTGAATGTATGGCGGAGTAGACTTGATGGGCCAAATGGCCTAATTCTGCTCCTATCACTTATGACCAATAGACAGAGGCCGTTACATTGCACAACTCACCCTCTGATCCTGGATCAAATGCAGAGGTTGAGAGTCCATTGAATCAGACAATCTGTTACACTGCTACGCTTGAAATCAGTTCATTTTTTCCACTAAGCCTCTGGTATCTTAAACGACCACCAACTAGAGAGCGGTCCTGAGCTACCATCTACCTCCCTGGAGACCCTCGGACTATCTTTGATCGGACGTTATCTTGCACTAAACGTTATTCACGCTATTTTAGTTGAGTTTAGTTTAGTTTAGTTTAGAGATACAGCGCAGAAACAGGCCCTTTCGGCCCACTGAGACTGCGCCGACCAGCGATCCCCACACATTAACACTATCCGATACCCACTAGGGACAATTTTTACATTTACTAAGCCAATTAACCTACAAACCTGCGCGTCTTTGGAGTGTGGGAGGAAACCGAAGATCTCGGAGAAAACCCACGCAGGTCACTGGGAGAGCGTGCAAACTCCGTACAGACAGCACCCGTAGTCGGGATCAAACCCGGGTCTCCGGCGCTGCATTCGTTGTAAGGCGGCAACTCTACCGCTGCGCCACCGTGACCGCCCAAGGTTCCTATAGTGGTGATGGGAGCCCAGCAGCGTGTTATAATATTTATCGGGGTCACATTAGAACCACTTATTCAGCCACAATAAAAATCATTGGCAAAGCTTTTTTTTGCTTTTCTATTTTGCGAGACTTTCATATGAAGAGTTGCTGGCTTGTGCTCCCAATGAGTTGTATCATTGAAGACCAACATTTGCAGCTGAGTTTCTCACGTTGCAATGCACTTGATATGCCATCTGTACATCAGCTTCTGTTCATTTCAGGCTTACAATAACCGTGCATTAAGTGCCAAATGCCATGTAGTCAAATCATTCCGTGATTGTTACCACAAGATTTATGATAAGGAATGGACATTTATTGAATGGCAGAATTTAGTTTAGAGATAGAGCATGGAAACAGCAGGATTACCACACAGTTAATCTGCAAGTCAAATCGGCAGTAAGGAAGGCAAATGCAGTGGGAGCAGTTATTTTGAGAAGACTATAATACCAAAACAGGGATGTAATGCTGAGTAGTATAAGAAGATAACTGCAGATGCTGGTACAAATCGAAGGTATTTATTCACAAAATGCTGGAGTAACTCAGCAGGTCAGGCAGCATCTCAGGAGAGAGTTGCTGCTCACAGCGCCAGAAACCCGGGTTCAATCCTGACTACGGGCGCTGTCTGTATGGAGTTTGTACATTCTCCCCGTGACCTGCGTGGGTTTTCTCCAGCAGCTCCAGTTTCCACCCAATCTCCAAGGACGTACAGGTTTGTCCTGAGTGAGTGGAGATCGCTGGTCAGGGTGGGCTAGGTGGGCAGAAGGGCCTGTTTCCACGCTGAATCTCTAACCTAAACTCCATCAGCCTGAAGAAGGGTCTCGACCCGAAACGTCACCCATTCCTTCTCTCCAGAGATGCTGCCTGTCCCGCTGAGTTACTCCAGCATTCTGTATCTATCTTTGTGTTAAACTATACTAAACCTGTACTTCCACGCTGTAGAACATGTTCTTTGTTCTAAATAACTCTGAAACTGTTTGGCACAGAAGTTAGACATGTATTATAACTGAGTTTTTTGTTTGTAATACTTGGGAATTCCTTTTACCCCTAACCTGATTGTGTTAACAGCAGACAGATTCAATAGACAATAGGTGCAGGAGGAGGCCATTCAGCCCGTCGAGCCAGCACCGCCATTTAATGTGATCATGGCTGATCATTCTCTGGAAAGCAAATACCTGATCCAATAATTCTATTCTATTTATGCCAATAACTCCTTCGCAAATCAGCAGTTACTTCTTAATAAATGCCAGCTTGTCACTACGAGCATTGTGATCCAGATTACTGGAGGATTGAAAAAATATTTCGTTGTTTAAACAAAATACAGATTTTTTTTCCCCCCAAAACTGATGAGCAAATGATGAGCGAATTCTACTCCTATAACTTGTGAAGGTGAACTTGTGAAAAGTAACGTAGACCAAGAAAAAAGTGACAGCGTGCCACAAGTCATATAGGATCATATTGTCAGACAACATATGAAGATATCGTTTAGTTTAGAGATACAGCGCAGAAACAGGCCCTTCGGCCCACCGAGTCCGCGCCGACCAGCGATCCCCGCACACTAACACTATCCTACACACACTAGGGACAATTTACAGTTATGCCAAGTATACAAACCCAAGCCAATTAACCTACAAACCTGTACACAAATATAAGACAAAGTGGTGGAGAAACTCAGAGGGTCAGGTAACATCCTTGGAGAAAAGGGATGGGTGACGTTTCGGGTCGGGACCCTTCTTCAGAATTAAGGTAGAGGAGGGGGAACTGTAGGTTGGAAATGGCCAAAACAAATCAAGACCCTTCCTACGTTAGGGTTGCCAACTGTCCCGTATTAGCCGGGACATCCCGTATTTTGGGCTAAATTAGTTTGTCCCGTACGGGACCGCCCTTATAGACAATAGACAATAGGTGCAGGAGGAGGCCATTCGGCCCTTCGAGCCAGCACCGCCATTCAATGTGATCATGGCTGATCATTCTCAATCAGTACCGCGTTCCTGCCTTCTCCCCATACCCCCTGACTCCGCTATCCTTAAGAGCTCTATCTAGCTCTCTCTTGAATGCATTCAGAGAATTGGCCTCCACTGCCTTCTGAGCAGAGAATTCCACAGATTCACAACTCTCTGACTGAAAAAGTTTTTCCTCATCTCAGTTCTAAATGGCCTACCCCTTATTCTTAAACTGTGGCCCCTTGTTCTGGACTCCCCCAACATTGGGAACATGTTTCCTGCCTCTAATGTGTCCAACCCCTTAATGGGATTAGGAGGGCGAGACTCCGTGCCAAACAGCGATCACCGCACACTAACACCCTCCAACATACGAGGAGCAATTTGCAATTATACAAAGTAAATTAACTTACAAAGCCGCACGTCTTTGGAGTGTGGGAGAAAACCGGAGCACCCGGAGAAAACCCACGCAGGGCACGGGGAGAATGTACAAACTCCATACAGACAGCACCCATAGTCGGGATCGAACCCGGCTCTCCGGCGCTGTGAGGCAGCAACTCTACCGCTGCGCCACCGTGCCGCCATTTTTGTTGCGGGGAAGACCAATAAGAAAGAATAGCAACACAAATATTAAACATAATGTTTCTGCCAAGTACCTTAAAAACTCTCAGCTTGCAAAGAGATATGTTGGAACCATCAAAATAACTTCAAGGGAACGCCAAGAATATCTTTCAGCTTTTTGCATGTTATTAAATTTAGGAAGAAAAAAAATAACAAAAGATTGTCGTTTGGATCGGGTTGTATCCTAAATAATCCATAACTAGTTTGCCAGGAAATGTTATGCAGAGATCAGGAAGGATTTTGTAAACTGTAGATAAAAGCTGCCAATTTGCAGATAATTGGCCTGCTATCTGTTTGATCAGTAATTTAACAATTGTATCTAAACAAAAACAGAAACAAAAATGAACAAAAATTTGCATGTGGCACTGAATAAGATGATTGCTTGGCCAAAGATTCCTATCGGT
Organism: Rhinoraja longicauda; assembly: GCF_053455715.1. Classification (NCBI taxonomy): domain Eukaryota; kingdom Metazoa; phylum Chordata; class Chondrichthyes; order Rajiformes; family Arhynchobatidae; genus Rhinoraja; species Rhinoraja longicauda. Next base: position 3,468,470 of record NC_135966.1, on the reverse strand, counting down.
GAATGTGCGCGTTATCCTTCAGTTTAGTTTAAAGTTTAGTGTCGTTTAGAGGTACAGAACCTTCAGTCCATCGAGTCCACGCCAACCACTGATCGCCCGCTCACTCTAGTTCCATGTTAACCCCCAATATCTCATCCACTCCCTGCACACTAGGGGCAGTTTACAGAGGGCCAATAAACTTACAAACCTGCATGTCTTTGGGATGCGGGTGAAAACACAAGCGGTCACGGGGAGAACGTGAAAACTCCACACAGACAGCGCCCGAGGTCAGGATCGAACCCGGGTCTCTGGCGCTGCGAGGCAGCAACTCTACCGCTGCACCACTGTGCTCTCGGTGCATTTATTGATGTGCATTTTGGGGATAAGGAAACATTTCGTGCAGTTTGGGATTTTGTGGAATGCAACCGAAGGTGTAGAGGTTTGTACATTGAAAGATCTTCCTTTGAATTCACTTTGCAGGTGCAGTTAGTGTGGTGAGTATTTACTGCTCGTCGTTAATTGCTCTTGTAAAGGGCGGCACGGTGGCGCAGCGGTAGAGTTGCTGCCTCACACCACCAGAGACCCAAGTTCGATCCCGACTACGGGCGTTGTCTGTACGGAGTTTGTACGTTCTCCCCGTGACCTGCGTGGGTTTTCTCCGAGATCTCAGGTTTCCCCCCACACTACGAAGACATACAGGTTTGTAGGTTTAATTGACTTGGTATAATTTTAAAATTGTCCCCAGTGTTTAGTTTAATTTAGTTTAGTTTGGAAATACAGCATGTAGAAAGGCCCTTTCGGCCCACCGGGTCCGCGCCGCCCAGCGATCCCCGCACACTAACACTATCCTACACACACACAAGGGACAATTTTTACATTTAGCAAGCCAATTAACCTACATACCTGCACGTCTTTGGAGTGTGGGAGGGAACAGAAGATCTCGCAGAAAACCCACGCAGGTCACGGGGAGAACGTACAAACTCCGTACAGGCGGCGCCCACAGTCGGGATCGAACCCGGGTCTCCGGCGCTGCATTCGCTGTAAGGCAGCAACTCTACCGCTGCCGTGTGCGTGGGATAGTATTCGTTTGCGAGGATCGCCGGTCGGCACGGGCTCGGTGTGCCGAAGGGCCCGTTTCCGCGCTGCAACTCTCAAACTAAAACAGAAAAACTAATGGGAAGCAAATTGAAGCCGTCTTCTGAAACCACCTCCATGGGATGAATTTGAGACTTGGTAATTGTATAGAACAGCAGCTGACTCTGCCAACAGCACCCTTAGATCTGAAATAATTTGTCTCGCATTGAGGCCACATCAGCAACATCATTCCTTGCACATTCGGATTCTGATTCCAGTGCGGTTGGATCTGTGCCTATTTCTGACTATAAAGCTAAGGCATATCATTATTTTTTTCAGCGTGTAACAAGGACATCTTGTTACTAACAGGCAACGAAACTTCACACTTTAAGAGTCAAGTGGGTATGTAGTTTTACCGCTGAGACATTTCTGCTGAGGCTCGGTGCCTTTGGGGTGAGTTTCTGAGGCAGTAAGTCAAATAGAAGTGGGACTGTTTGAATTTATTTAATTTATGTACCATTCAAATTCCACTTGACTTCCCTGCCTGTTCTAGATAAGACCACCTGCAAAATTGCACAAGCAGAACGAGTCTTGTGCACACAAAAGGGCTCTTTGCACTAACGTAAGCGATGGGTTGAAAGATACAGCATGAAACAGGCCTTTCGGCCCACCGAGTCCATGCCGGCCATCGACCATCGATCATTTGGGCGACACGGTGGCGCGGCGGTAGAGTTGCTGCCTTACAGGGAATGCAGCGCCGGAGACCTGGGTTCCATCCTGACGATGGGTGCCGTCTGTACGGAGTTTGTACGTTCTACCCGTGACCTGCGTGGGTTCTCTCCGAAATCTTCAGTTTCCTCCCACTCTCCAAAGACATACGGGTCAGCACAGACCCAGTGGGCCGAAGGGCCTGTTTCCGCGCTGTATCTCTAAACTAAACTTGCAATCCAGGAGTCTAAAGTCCGAATTAAATCCAGTCGAGAAGGTAAGGCAACGACTGCAATGTAAGACAGCCACAAAAAAGCTGGAGTAACTCAGTGGGACGGGCAGCATCTCTGGAGAGAAGGAATGGGTGACGTTTCAGGTCGAGACCCTTCTTCAGACTCAAATGTGTTTTATGCATCAGAAGAAAAAGCTGAAAATAATACGGATGGAAGCAGAAGCACTCGAGGGACTGGAGAGAGCCTGCTGCCTGAATGCTGATGGTGTCAATAAAGCGTATGAACTATGACTTCTCTCACTTCAAGAACCCTTGCTGTCCCTCTCTCTCCATCCCCTCCCCCCTTCCCAGTTCTCCGATCGCCCGATCCTTCTCTCCAGAGATGCTGCCTGTCCCGCTGAGTTACTCCAGCATTTTGTGTCTGTCTTCGGTTTAAACCAGCATCTGCAGTTCCTCTCTACACATCTCAATTTGCAAGTTGGATTTTAAATGTGGCAATGGCTAATTTATCATTTCAATGGGGTTATTGCTGCAGAGCCTCTCCAGAGACTGATCTGATGCTTACAAACGGCCTCCAACACAACACAGCCTTCCCAACAGCCTGAAGAAGGGTCTCGACCCGAAACGTCACCCATTCCTTCTCTCCCGAGATGCTGCCTGACCCGATGAGTTACTCCAGCATTTTGTGAATAAATACCTTCGATTTGTACCAGCATCTTCAGTTATTTTCTTATACTACCTTCCCAACAGGTGTTGAGCGGCCCCTGATGACTGAACCTGCTACTTACGGTTATACAGTGCTAAGCAAGGCTCACGTGTAGCTTATTCCACCCCCACCCCCCCAGAAGTAGAATTAATTTTCTTGCAAGTAAGGGCGGCACGGTTTCGCAGTGGTAGATTTGCCGCCTCACAGCTCCGGACACCCGGTTTCGATCCTGACTACAGGTGCTGTCTGTACAGAGTTTGTACGTTCTCCCCGTGACCTGCGTGGGTTTTCTCCGGGTGCTCCGGTTTCCTCCCGCACTCCAAAGACGTACAGGTTTGTAGGTTAATTGGCCCTCTGTAAATTGTCACTAGTGTGTCGGATAGAACTAGTCTGCGGGTGAACGTTGATCAGCATGGACTCAGTGGGCCGAAGGGCCTGTTTCCACTCTTTAAGGGACGGCGCGGTGGCGCAGCGGTAGAGTTGCTGCCTTACAGCACCAGAAACCCGGGTTCAATCCCGACTACGGGTGCTGTCTGTACGGAGTTTGTACGTTCTCCCTGTGACTTGCGTGGGTTTTCTCCGGGTGCTCCGGTTTCCACCCACGCTCCAAAGACGTGCAGGTTTTCAGGTTAATTGGCTTTGGTAATTTGGTGATTGGAATATTGTCTCTCGTGTGTTGGAACGTGCTAGTATACAGGGTGATCGCTGGTGGGTGCGGACTCGGTGGGCCGAAGGGCCTGTTTCTACGCTGCACCTAGAAACTAATCTAAGCAAAGATAAGGGGGAGCATAAAAGCACCAATTGAAAATTGCTCTGGTGATACAGTTGAGCTGCTAGATCCTCCTAGATCCAGCCACCAGAGTTCGATCCTGACCTTCGGTGCTGTCTGTCTGTGTACCTATTGTATCGGGCCCTGGTGAGACCACATCTGGAGAATTGTGTGCAATTTTGGTCTCCTAATTTGAGGAAGGACGTCCTTGCTATTGAGGCGGTGCAGCGTAGGTTCACCAGGTTAATCCCCGGGATGGCGGGACTGTCATATGAGGAAAGATTGAAAAGACAGAGCTTGTATTCACTGGAGTTTAGAAAGATGAGAGGGGATCTTATAGAAACGTATAAAATTATAAAAGGACTGGACAAGCTAGATGCAGGAAAAATGTTCCCAATGTTGGGGGAGTCCAGAACCAGGGGCCACACAGTCTTAAGAATAAAGGGGAGGCCATTTAAAACGGGTGAGAAAAAAACGTTTTCACCCAGAGAGTTGTGAATCTGTGGAATTCTCTGCCACAGAGGGCAGTGGAGGCCAATTCACTGGATGGATTTAAAAGAGAGTTAGATAGAGCTGTAGGGGCTAGTGGAATCAAGGGATATGGGGAGAAGTCAGAAACGGGTTACTGATTGTGGATGATCAGCCATGATCACATTGAAAGGCGGTGCTGGCTCGAAGGGCCAAATGGCCTCCTCCTGCACCTACTTTCTATGTGTCTGTGCTTCTCTGTGTGGAGTTTGCACGTTCTCCCTGTGAGTGAGTGGGTTTCCTCTGGGTGTCCCAGATCTCCCCAACATCTCAAAGATTGGCTGCTTGAGAACTGTAAACAATTCCCTTGGCACGTCGGTGGGTAGCAGAATTTGGCAGGAATTGATGGAAATGTAGGATAATCCAAATTAACGGGATTAGTGTAGATTAGTGCAGTGAGATGTGTGTGGGTCAGTGCAGGGTTAATGGGCCAAAGGCAGTGGTTCCAAATGCATGAGTCTCAGGAAATGTTAATGAAAAGCAAACTCCGTTGATCAGTTTATCATTCAGTAAAAATTAATATGCTATCGAGCAGTGAAAGACATAGCCCCTTGCAGACAAGCCTTAGAGTGATTATTTATGGGGTTCTGTCATCTGAAGTTTAGTTTAGTTTAGATATATAGCACAGAAACATGGAAACATAGAAAATAGGTGCAGGAGTACGCCATTCGGCCCTTCGAGCCAGCACCGTCATTCAATATGGTCATGGCTGATCATCCAAAATCAGTACCCCGTTCCTGCTTTCTCCCCATATCCCTTGATTCCTTTCGCCCTAAGAGCTAAATCGTACTCTCTTGAAAACATCCAGTGAGTCGGCCTCCACTGCCTTCTGTGGCAGAGAATTCCACAGATTCACAACTCTCTGGGTGAAAAAGGTTTTCCTCATCTCAGTCCTAAATGGCCTGCCCCTTATTCTTAAACTGTGACCCCTTGGTTCTGGACTCCCCCAACATGGGGAACATTTTTCTCGCATCTCGCCTGTCCAATCCCTTAAGAATTTTAGATGTTTCTGTAAGATTCCCTCTCATCCTCCGAAAAAATTCAAGCGAATACAAGTCCACCGAGTCCGAGCCTGCCAGCAATCTGCTGACTGGATAGCAAGCAGCAAAAGCTTTTAGACAATAGACAATAGACAATAGGTGCAGGAAGAGGCCATTCGGCCCTTCGAGCCAGCACTGCCATTCAATGTGATCATGGCTGACCATTCTCAATCAGTACCCCGTTCCTGCCTTCTCGCCATACCCCCTGACTCCGCTATCCTTAAGAGCCCTATCTAGATCTCTTGAATGCATTCAGAGAATTGGCCTCCACTGCCTTCTGAGGCAGAGAATTCCACAGATTCACAACTCTGACTGAAAATGTTTTTCCTCACCTCAGTTCTAAATGGCCTACCCCTTATTCTTAAACTGTGGCCCCTTGTTCTGGACTCCCCAAACATTGGGAACATGTTTCCTGCCTCTAACGCGTCCAACCCCTTAATAATCTTATACGTTTCGATAAGATCTCCTCTCATCCTTCTAAATTCCAGTGTATACAAGCCTAGTCGCTCCAGTCTTTCAACATATGATAGTCCCGCCATTCCGGGAATTAACCTAGTGAACCTACGCTGCACGCCCTCAATAGCAAGAATATCCTTCCTCAAATTTGGAGACCAAAACTGCACACAGTACTCCAGGTGCGGTCTCACTAGGGCCCTGTACAACTGCACACAGTACTCCAGGTGCGGTCTCACTAGGGCCCTGTACAACTGCACACAGTACTCCAGGTGCAGTCTCACTAGGACCCTGTACAACTGTAGAAGGAAGTTGGTACTATACCTCGGTACTCATGACAATAAATTGAACTTAAAGCTCCGTACACGAGCACTATCCTACACGCGAGGGACTATTTACAATTTACAGAAGCCAGTCCGTGCAGTGGCACGCAGCAAACGGAACTGACCCTACAAACCTGTATAATCCTACACTGAACATGCCAAAGAAAAACCTGCTGAGAAATGTATTTGCATCTTTTTCTCCTGCTGATCGATCTTGACGGTCAGGTGTGAAGGAAGTCTGCATTGATTTTTTTTCCACGATGCCCCAGAATTGCAATTTGGATTCCAATATAATTTGGAAAGAAGAAAATATATCACATTAACAACTTGAAATAGGTTATCGTGGACAATCTGACAAGCCTGATTGGACTGCCCTTGACTGCTGTCAGGGATAAAGATTGATTGTTTTCAGGTGCTAATTTGCAAAATGTACACTGGTCCATAATGGAAAAAAAAGTAAGATTAGAAAATGGAAGCTCATTCCCCCAAGGTGCTAGTGTCTGCACAAGTCAAGAGTTTGGCAAGAGACGGGTTAGGGCGGCTCAGTGGCACAGCGGTAGAGTTGCTGCCTCACAGCGCCAGAGACCCGGGTTCCATCCTGACTAGTCATTGCAGAGTTTGTACATTCTCCCCGTAAATCTTTCTCCGGGTAATGCGGTTTTATCCCACGTCTCAAAGATGTGCAAGTCTGTGGGTCAATTGCCTTTTGTAACTTCCCCGTAATGTGTCGGATGCAACTAGAGTACTCGTGCCGATCGCTGGGCGGCGCGGACTCGGTGGGCCGAAGGGCCTGTTTCCGCGCTGTATCTCTAAACTGAACGAAACTCAAATCAAGTAAATCCAAGTATTTTCCATCGAGACATTTCAAGCCCTGGTTTTTGGTTTCAGAAAAAGGCAGGAATGTGAACACTCCAGAGCTGTGTTCTAATCTCCTCTGTCTGAGTCTGTTTCCATCCCTTTGCCTCCCCTCCAGTGTGTTCCTAAGTATCAGCAGTCCATTGTAGGTCAGTAATGAGGCTTGTGACAATAGACAATAGACAATAGGTGCAGGAGGAGGCCATTCGGCCCTTTGAGCCAGCACTGCCATTCAATGTGATCATGGCTGATTATTCTCAATCAGTACCCCGTTCCTGCCTTCTCCCCATACCCCCTGACTCCGCTATCTTAAGAGCTCTATCCAGCTCTCTCTTGAATGCATTCAGAGAATTGGCCTCCACTGCCTTCTGAGGCAGAGAATTCCACAGATTCACAACTCTCTGACTGAAAAAGTTTTTCCTCATCTCAGTTCTAAATGGCCTACCCCTTATTCTTAAACTGTGGCCCCTTGTTCTGGACTCCCCCAACATTGGGAACATGTTTCCTGCCTCTAACGTGTCCAACCCCTTAATAATCTTATATGTTTCGATAAGATCCCCTTGCGGTGCAGTACCTGGTCTTAGCATGGTCGATCCATTTATAAGTATCGTCAGTCCATTTACAAATATCGTCGGTCCATTGTCGGTCAGTAATGAGGCTCGTGGTGCAGTACCTGGTCTCCAGAGGCACGTTGCTGTTGAGGACCCAGCTATCCTGCAGCTGGACAGACTCTGGCGTGGTGGGCAGGTCGTTGGGGGCCACGGAAGGCGCGTGGATGTGGTTCCTTCTGTTGGTCAAGGAGTTCCTGTTGAGCGAGTTGGCGGAAGAGTGGTGGTGGGAGAGAGTGTGGTTGTGGGGCGGTGGGAGAGGAGGTCGCAACGTGGACTGGCTGTGGTGGTTGGGGGGGCCTGTAGAGAGAGGAAGAAAACAACGCCGTTAAACACACGCTTACCCGACAGTAGACAATAGACAATAGGTGCAGGAGGAGGCCATTCGGCCCTTCAAGCCAGCACCGCCATTCAATGTGATCATGGCTGATCATTCTCAATCAGTACCCCGTTCCTGCCTTTTCCCCATACCCCCTGACTCCGCTATCCTTAAGAGCTCTATCTAGCTCTCTCTTGAATGCATTCAGAGGATTGGCCTCCACTGCCTTCTGACACATTTAGTTTAGATTAGAGATACAGTGTAGACCTTTCGGCCCACCGGGTCCGCGCTGACACACGACACACGAGGGGGGAATTTTACAGAGAACAATTCATCTAGAAAGCCACAAGTCCTTGGGATGTGGGAGGAAACCGGAGCACCCGGACGAAACCCACGCGGTCACATTGAGAAACTCCACAGAGGCAGCATCGGTAGTCAGGGTCGAACCCAGGTCTCGGATGCTGTGATACATAGAAACATAGAAATTTAGAAAATAGGCGCAGGAGGAGGCCATTCGGCCCTTCGAGCCAGCACCGCCATTCATTGTGATCATGGCTGATCATCCACAATTAGTAACCCGTGCCTGCCTTCTCCCCACATCCCTTGATTCCACTAGCCCCTAGAGCTCTATCTAACTCTCTCTTAAGAGTTATCCTTAAGAGCTCTATCTAGCTCTCTCTTGAATGCATTCAGAGAATTGGCCTCCACTGCCTTCTGTGGCAGAGAATTCCACAAATTCACAACAAATTCTCTGGGTGAAAATGTTTCTTCTCACCTCAGTTTTAAATGGCCTCCCCTTTATTCTTAAGACTGTGTGGCCCATGGTTCTGGACTCCCCCAACATTGGGAACATTTTCCCTGCATCTAGCTTGTCCAGTCCTTTTATAATTTTGTACGTCTCGATTAGATCCCCTCTCATCCTTCTAAACTCCAGTGAATACAAGCCCAGTCTTTTGAAATCTTTCCTCATATGACAGTCCCTCCATCCCTGGTGAACCTACGCTGCACTGCCTCAATAGCAAGGGCGTCCTTCCTCAACTTTCGGTGATGCCGCAACTCTACCGCTGTGCCACCGTGCTGCCCAAGAGGAAAACATTAAGTGGGGAAAGTTCAACTAAAATACTTTTACAAATCTGTGTGACACATTGTCCGGTGGGGACAAAGCAGCACCTAATCACCACCAGTTTCAAGCAACGTGTTTACATTGTCTTCATTAGAACGTTGTCTCCCAGTAACTCAGTCACATAAAGCCTCATAGTAGCGCGCTACAAGACGTGCTGATTTCATCCATTTTTCTCCCCACATCTGGAAGCGGGTTGCACAGCTCTGCCATGCTGGGCTTTTTCTCAATGCTGAGCATTTATCTTTTTATCCAGATCATAAATAATCGCCTATTTAGGAATTTGTTTCAAGGCAACTTCATATCTCGGGGGTTCCAGTGACATTGATAAACTACTGAAGCTTTGCACCTGTGGTTTGTGGCATCCTCAGAACCACTTCATCTGTTGCCAACTTGCAACAAACTCTTTGGTGTCTTTTATTCTCCCATGCACACAAATCCCACCACGGATATCTGCAGGAACACATTGGTGCTGAACAGGCTGGGACCTTATTCCTTTGAGCCCAGGAGGATGAGGGGTGATCTTATAGAGGTATACAAAATCACGACAGGAATAGATCGGGTAGACGCACAGAGTAGGGGATTCGAGGACCAGAGGACATAGGTTTAAAGTGAAGGGGGGCAGGGTTAAAAATTTCATAGGAGTCCGAGGAAAAACTTTTTCGCACACAGGGTGGTGGGTGTCTGGAACGAGCTACCAGAGGAGGTAGTTGAGGCAGGGACTATCGCAACGTTAGAGAAACATTTAGACAGGTACATGGATAGAACAGGTTTAGCGGGATATGGGCCAAACACAGGTGGGTGGGACTAGTGTAGACGGGACATGTTGGTCAGTGTGGGCAAGTTGGGCCGAAGGACCTGTTTCCAGGCTGTGCGACCATGACTTAAGTTAAAAATTTGAAAGCAGCTAATTTTCTTACCGTGGAACTCCAAAGAATACTCAGATTAAACTGAAGGTGTTTATTCACAAAGTGCTGGAATAACTCAGCAGGTCAGGCAGCATCTCGGGAGAGAAGGAATGGGTGACGTTTCGGGTCGAGACCCTCCTTCTGAAGAAGAGTCTCAACCCGAAATGTCACCCATTCCTTCTCTCCTGAGATGCTGCCTGACCTGCTGAGTTACTCCAGCACTTTGTGAATAAACACCTTCGATTTGTACCAGCATCTGCAGTTATCTTCTTATACTACTCAGATTAAACTGAACAGGTTGCAAAGAGTGAAACGACAATTTTGATGAGAAGACCTGCTGGTTCTTAACATAGAAACAAAGGAAATAGGTGCAGGAGTAGGCCATTCGGACTTTCGAGCCAGCACCGCCATTCAATGTGATCATGGCTGATCATCCACAATCAGTGCCCCGTTCCTGCTTTCTCCCCATATCCCTTGATTCTGTTAGGCCGAAGAGGTAAATCTAACTCTCTCTTGAATACATCCAGTCAATTGGCCTCCACTGTCTTCTGTGGCAGAGAATGCCACAGGCTGAGGTAGATGTCAGGGTAAAAAGCAACTTCTGAGGAAATTATAACGAAGAGTCTGTGGTTATTATTATTTTGTGTCATCACATAACTGTTTGCCAACAGCGAGCACATTTCAGTGCCACGTGGTTGGCCTCTGCAAGATCCTTTACAGTGCGTGTGTCATGCAGCACGTCACAGCTCAGGAGATGTTCCATAGTCTGGAGGCCCCGTCCACACTGGCAGTCTGCCGCATCTTCAGTGCATCCCCACCCCAGCCTGTTCGAGTGACGTTTCGGGTCGAGACCCTTTTTCAGACTTGAATCTTGTCCACCTCCCAGTTCCTATAGAAGGTCATTCAAGGTCTGAAGAAGGATCCTGACCCTAAATATCCTCTTTCCTTTCCTCCACACAGATGCTGCCTGACCCGCAGAGTTCCTCCAGCACTTTGTGTTTTGCTCAGGATTCCAACTCCTCCAGTTCCTCAATGTCTCCATTGTACATCTAATAGTCTCACTGTCGCCTTGTCGCGGTGGAGAAGCTCGTGTGGTCCTGAGATCCTGAGAACGATGCCGTCTGGAGCTACTCTCCTGGTAGGGTCACCCATGGCGGTAAGGTCGAGGGGGGAGGTCCCTGACAAAGAGCGATCCAACCAAGACCTCAACAGCGGAACAGGCGGAGGGAGGATGGCGGCTGACTTTAGTGGAGCGTCACAACGGCTGGGAAGGCGGATGAATGAAGGCCGCGGCAGAAAAGGGTCCCCGGTCGTCTTGGACTCCACGTCACTGGATCCTGACCCAGATCTGTCAAGGACCGTGTGGTGGCTGTCTGTGCACCAGTCTCCCCACGTTAAACAAAGTCACGCACAGGCGTCCTCAAGGACAGTCACACTAACTTCGAGTGACCACAGATGATGATGGTGATGTTCCACATGTATATAAGAAGATAAATGCAGATGCTGGTACAAATCGAAGGTATTTATTCACAAAATTCTGGAGTAACTCAGCAAGTCAGGCAGCATCTCGGGAGAGAAGGAATGGGTGATGTTTCTTCAGACTGAAGAAGGGTCACGACCCGAAACGTCACCCATTCCTTCTCTCCCGAGATGCTGCCTGACCTGCTGAGTTACTCCAGCATTTTGTGAATAAATACCTTCCACATGTATATAATACACTCAGTAACAATTAGTTAGCGCAGTGAGTATGCCGAATGAATAAATTGAGCTGTGAAATGACCATATAGTTTAGTTTCGATTAGTTTAGGATAGGCTAGGCTAGGTTAGTTTAGCTTTATTTAGATTAGTTCAGTTTAGATTAGTTTAGATTGGTTTAGTTCATTGTCACGTGCACAGTGAAAAGCTTTTGTTGCGTGCTAACCAGTCAGCGGAAAGACAATACATGATTACAATCCAGCCGTCCACTGTGTACAGATACATGATAAAGTCTATCTTTCAGGTGTTATTCTCTTGGTTGACTATTTTGCTTTGAGCAAGCGTTGCAAAACCAGGTTTGTAGAGTCGTATTGCAGGGCTCGGCTTTACTTATCAACCATTGTCATGGAAAATGTGTAGGAGCCAGATTACAGTCACTTGTATCTGTCAACTGGAGTCCATGATGCCGTGATCATAAACAGCAGACTGTAAATAAAACACAATCAACGTTTCCATAGGCCCGAAAATGACATTTTTCCACATCAATGCATTTTGCATTCTGAGACATCTTTCAATCTCATTGGGTGCATGTGAGTCATCTAAACCAGCGTGTATGTCAACGAGGAGGCAGGTTCTGACAGATGCCAGCTGTGACGCCTTTCACAAATGTATTAGCTGGAATGTTGATTAAATTAGTTGGAAGATACGGCTTGGAAACAGGCCCTTCGGCCCACCGAGTCCGGGCCGACCAGCGATCCCCACGCGCCAACACTATCCTGCACGCACTGATTTACAACTTTACTGGAGCCAATTAACCTACAGACCTGCACGCCTTCAGAGTGTGGGAGTAAACCCGAGCACAGAGAGAAAACCCACGCAGGTCACGGGGAGAACGTACAGACTCTGTACAGACAGAACCCATGGTCAGGATCGAACCCAAGTTATTTTCTCGATCAGTTTAATTGGAAGGGATGGGAAATATAATGATGTGCATTCAGTTAGATTGAGTCACCCTTCTGTCAGGAATAGGGTTGATGTTTAGTTTAGTTTAGAGATACAGCGCGGAAACAGGCCCTTCGGCCCATCGAGTCCGCGCCGCCCAGCGATCACCCCGTACACTAGCACTATCCTACATATTATAAACAACTCACAAACTTAACCAGAGCCAATTAGACAATAGACAATAGACAATAGGTGCAGGAGGAGGCCATTCGGCCCTTCCAGCCAGCACCGCCATTCAATGTGATCATGGCTGATCATTCTCAATCAGTACCCTGTTCCTGCCTTCTCCCCATACCCCCTGACTCCGCTATCCTTAAGAGCTCTATCTAGCTCTCTCTTGAATGCATTCAGAGAATTGGCGTCCACTGCCTTCTGAGGCAGAGAATTCCACAGGTTCACAACTCTCTGACTGAAAAAGTTTTTCCTCATCTCAGTTCTAAATGGCCTACCCTTTATTCTTAAACTGTGGCCCCTTGTCCTGGACTCCCCCAACATTGGGAACGTGTTTCCTGCCTCTAACGTGTCCAACCCCTTAATAATCTTATACGTTTCGATAAGATCTCCTCTCATCCTTCTAAATTCCAGTGTATACAAGCCTAGTCGCTCCAGTCTTCCAACATATGAATTAGCCTACAAATCTGCACATCTTTGGTGTGTGGGTGGAAACCGGAGCTCCCGCGGTCATGGGGTGTACGTACAAACTCCGCACAGACAGCACCCATGGTCAGGATCGAACCCGGGTCTCTGGCGCTGTGAGGCAGCAACTCTACCAGCTGCACCACCGTGTTTAAATGCAGCCACTAACAGTAGATAATTCCAAAATACACCGGCCATTGCCTCATCCTGAGAATTTCCTCTCAAAACAAATTTTATTTAAAAGACCTTTTTTCCTGGTTCAATAAATTCAGATTGTTTTGCCACTAAAGATAATACACCTCAGACACATCCTTTTAAAAACCACGAGTATGAAAAATCTGATAGCCTTGAGCTAGGGAATTATCAATAAAATAGGTATTACATATGGTGAGTATTTGATGTTTTATTACAGTCAAATTACTTCAAGTTTGCAGGAAAATACGCCAGAACTCTTTTTCAGATCATCTCACATTCTACACAGTCACCAAACAACCTTTACAATCCAATTAATTTTGTTCTGAAAGCTGCAGATCTTTTCATAACTAGATCTTAAAATACAGGGTGATAGTCATAGAGTGATGCAGCGTGAAACAGGCCCTTCGGCCCAACATGTCCCAACTACACTTGTCCCACCTTCCTCCGTAACATTTATACAGTTACGTACATGGATAGGACAGGTTTGGAGGGATATGGTCCAAACACGGGCTGGAGGGACTAGTGTAGATGGGACGTTGGCAAGTGGGGCAAGTTGTGGGGCAAGTTGGGCCGAAGGGCCTGTTCCCACACTGTAACTCTCTCTACGACTATGCTCCAGCACTTTGTGTCTATCTTCGGTATAAACCGGCATCTGCAGTTCCTTTCCACGCATCGCTGATGTTCCTCCTGTGCTCAGGATGGGGAAAGTCCTGCAGCTTTCATGCACAGTTTCAGACACCTTTGTTTCCCCCACAGAGCAGACATCTCCAGATGATCTGAAATTCCCAGTGTCTCAAGTCTGTAGAGGATAAACTTTGGGAGGTTAGCGCATTCTAACGGTGCCTGGAGACATCTACAGCATGGGTAAGTGGTTCAGTAGTGGAGGAGTTAAGGCAGGACCGTTATGAGAGGGGATCAAGGGGTTGGACACGTTAGAGGCAGGAAACATGTTCCCAATGTTGGGGGGAGTCCAGAACCAGGGGCCACAGTTTAAGAATAAGGGGTAGGCCATTTAGAACGGAAATGAGGAAAAACTTTTTCAGTCAGAGAGTTGTGAATCTGTGGAATTCTCTGCCTCAGAAGGCAGTGGAGGCCAATTCTCTGAATGCATTTAAGAGAGAGCTAGATAGAGCTCTTAAAGACAGCGGAGTCAGGGGGTATGGGGAGAAGGCAGGAACGTGGTACTGATTGTGAATGATCAGCCATGATCACATTGAATGGTGGTGCTGGCTCGAAGGGCCGAATGGCCTACTCCTGCACCTATTGTCTTACTTGAAATTGTGCACGTCTTACTTGAAATTGGAAAAATCAACATTCCCTGATGTACAAGATGTAGTCAAAGTTGCCTTCACTTAAACAACTTTATTCTTGGGTTGTCCCTGCCAAATATCATTGTTGTATTATGACTACAGAGAGCATCTCATTGCTCACACACAATGCCTACAGGGCTGACCATGTTAAAGAAACGATTGACTCAGCGGGTCAGGCAGCGTCTCTGGAGGACATGGAAAGGTGAGGTTTCGAGTCGGGACTCTTGAGATTCGATCTCTTTGAAGCAGTCTAGTGTTATACGTCTCTCTACATTAACCATACCTGGCCACTTAATTTTAAAAACACGCTCTGCAAAACCTGCCATGAGACGGGGCGGCACAGTGGCGGAGCCTCTGCCTCACAGCGCCAGGTTCGATCCTGGCCTCGGGTGCTGTCTGTGTGGAGTTTGCACGTTCTCCCCGTGACTGCGTGGGTTTCCTCCCACATCCCAAATACATGCGGGTTTTTTTAGGCTAATCGGCCCTCTGTAAATTGCGCTTTCAATGATCCTGATGTTTATGTCAGTTAAATGGCACAAGGCAGGAACCATATGTTAAGGAAGATAAACAAAGTAGATGGATGCAAAATGCCGGAGTAACTCAGTGGGACAGGCAGCATCTCTGGAGAGAAGGGATGGGTGACTTTTCCGGTCGAGAACCTTCTTCAGACTCAAAGGTGTTTTATGCATCAGAAGAAAAAGCTGTCTTCTTCAGACATTTGGTCAGTCCGAAGAAAGGTCTCGACCCGAAGCTTCACCCATTCCTTCTCTCCAGAGATGCTGCCTGTCCCGCTGAGTTACTCCGGCATTTTGTGTCTATCTTCCGTGTATACCAGCGTCTGCAGTTCCTTCCTCCCACAAGCTAAACAAGGTGTTGTAGATTAAAATATGTCACAGAATATCACTATGGGTGTCCTGCTCCCTGTGTGAAAATAATGGCACCGAGGCAGAAATGGCGATTTTAAATGCTGAAGAGAACATAGAACATTTCACACAGAGGGTGGTTGGGTATGGAATGAGTTGCCAGAGGAGGTAGTTGAGGCAGACACTATAACAACATTTAAAATGCATTTGGACAGGTACATGTAGAGGACAGGTTTAGTGGGATATGGGCCAAATGCGGGCAGGTGGGCCAAGTGTAGATGGGACAGCTTGGTCGGCTTGGGCAAGTTGGACCGAAGGGCCTGTTTCCACGCTGTATGACTCAAGAATGGTGGCACGGTGGCACAGCAGTAGAGTTACTGCCTTACAGCGAATGCAGCGCCGGACACTCAGGTTCGATCCTGACTACGGGCGCTGTCTGTACGGAGTTTGTACGTTCTCCCCGTGACCTGCGTGGGTTTTCTCCGAGATCTTCGGTTTCCTCCCACACTCCAAAGACGTACAGGTTTGTAGGTTAATTGGCTTGGTAAATGTTTTAAAAAAATTGTCCCCAGTGGGTGTAGGATAGTGTTAATGTGCGGGGATCGCTGGGCGGCGCGGACCCGGTGGGCCGAAAGGGCCTGTTTCCGCGCTGTACCTCTAAACTAAATAACATTTCTAGAAAGCAATAGCTGACATTCTTCAAAACAACATTTCCTATATATGGTGTCTGACTCAAAGTCCAATGTTGTCACGACAGATGAAATTTGAAGAATACAAACTTTGGTTGCCACTGGAACACTGTATGAGAGAGGTATAGTAGATTTACTCCTTCCCAGATTGGCAATACTGGGATATTGTACCACAAATACAGCGCGGAAACAGGCCCTTCGGCCCACCGGGTCCGCCCCGACCAGCGATCCCCGCACACTAACACTATCCTACACACTAGGGACAATTGTTTTAACATTTGCCCAGCAATTAATCTGCACACCTGCGCGTCTTTGGGGTGTGGGAGGAAACCGAAGATCTCGGAGAAAACCCACGCAGGTCACGGGGAGAACGTACAAACTCCGTACAGATAGCGCCCGTAGTCGGGATCGAACCCGGGTCTCCGGCGCTGCATTAAGCAAAAAGCAACGACGATCAAGGAAAGTGGGATAACATAGAACTAGTTACACAGCCACATAAAATAAAATTTAACATAAACATCCACCACAGCGGATTCCTCACTGTGATGGAAGGTAATAATGTTCAATCACCTTCCTCTTTGTTCTAGAGTCATAGAGTAAGGCAGCAACTCTACCGCTGCGCCACCGTGCCGCCCTCAAAATAAAAGACACTTGGACAGGCACATGGATCGGAAAGGTTTAGAGGGGTATGAGCCACACGCGGGCAAATGGCGCTAGGTTAGATGGGGCGTCTTGGGTTGGTATGGTCAAGTTGGGCCGAAGGGCCTGTTTCCGTGCCGTAGGATTGTGACATTGACTTAACTACTAAAACCTACCTTGAATTGAACTAGGCTTCTACTGTTCAGATTCAGTCGTAGAAATAAAGAACTGCAGAGGCTGGTTTTTGCAGAAAAAGACACAAAGCGATGGAGTAACTCAGCGGGTCAGGCAGCATCTCTGGAGAACATGGATAGGTGACGTTTCACAGAGTGCTGGAGTAACTCAGCGGGTCAGGCAGCATCTCTGGAGAACATGGATAGGTGACGTTTCACAGAGTGCTGGAGTAACTCAGCGGGTCAGGCAGCATCTCTGGAGAACATGGATGGGTGAGGTTTTGGATCGGGGCCCTTCTTCAAACTGATTCGGACTCATTGTCAGTCCATTAAGCCAGAAATTTGCAAGAAAATTTATTCTTTGAAAAAGCTCACCTTGAGTTATCGTCAGAAGATAGGCCCTGACCTGAAACATTGCCGGTCCATTCCCTGCATAGGTGCTGCCTGACCTGCTGATTACTCGGGAACTTTGTGTGCTGCTTTGCTTTTGAAGTAAAATCGCTCTCTCCGCGATGAATGCACTGAAACACGCCAGCCAGACGTGCCCGTCCCATCTCGCAGTTAATGGAAAAGATGTGGCTATTGATCAGGTTCACGGTAGATTTATAGCTTGATTAAAAAATAAAGTAATTTAAGCCTTAGATATTTGAAATGTATTTGCTTTTAATTGGAGCTGAATCTTAAATCGTACATTTCCAACTCACAGAGGAGATACATTTGGACACGAGCCAACATCGCCTTTGGAGAAACTGACAGAAGAACAATGCAATTGAAAGCAATGTATTGTTATTACTGGGCTTGCTCCAAGTTTTGTGAAACTGGATTTTCCCTGGATACCGCGTTGAAGACTTATATATAGATACCTCGCCTGTTGTTCTACTCACTTGACATTAAGCTTCTAAATGCTCGATTGTGTGTAGATTCCACCTGAATGTTTAACCTTTTACGAACTAAATAATGAGAAACAAAGCCTGGAAACTGTAGGTAGGACCACATCACTCTGCGTGGAGTTTGCACGTTCTCCCCGTGACCGCGTGGGTTTCCTCCGGGTGCTGCGGTTTTCTCCCACATCCCAAAGACTTGCGGGTTTGTAGGTTAATCGTCCCTCTGTGAAATTGCCCCCTAGTGTGTGGGGAGCGGATGAGGAAGTGGGATAACGTAGAACTAGTGTGAACGGGTGATCGCTGGCTGATGTGGACTCGGTGGGCCAAAGGGCCAGTTTCTATGCTGTATCTCTTAACTGTCCCGTATTAGCCGGGACATCCCGTATGTTGGGCTAAATTGTTTGTTCCGTACGGGGCTGCCCTTGTCCCCTATTAGGCCCGGGGGGGCGCTGTAGGCCCGGAGGTTATAGGCCCGGAGGTTGTAGGCCCGGAGGTTGTAGGCCCGGAGGTTGTAGGCCCGGAGGTTGTAGGCCCGGAGGTTGTAGGCCTGGAGGCTGTTTCCCAGACGCTGTAGGCCCGGACGCTGTAGGCCCGGACGCTGTAGGCCCGGACGCTGTAGGCCCGGACGCTGTAGGCCCGGACGGTGTAGGCCCGGACGCTGTAGGCCCGGACGCTGTAGGCCCGGACGCTGTAGGCCCGGACGCTGTAGGCCCGGACACTGCAGGCCCGGAGGCTCGGGCGCCGCCTAACGGAGGTTGTTTAACAACCCGCCTCCCGGCCCGGACGGCCGCCATTGGTGGAGCGGGAGCAGGTGGCCGCTGGCTGGGTGAGGTCACGTGGGGGCTCAGGGCGGTGACGTCACCTTGTCCCTTATTTGGGAGTGCGATAGTTGGCAACCCCTACTCTAAACTAAAGTAAACTATAATTTGAAGGGAGAAGATATTGCCATGTTTTCTTTTGGATTTTCCGAGGCTTATTATCTGACTGACAAGAATATTCACTCAATTTATCAAACGCTCTGAAAGGTCACAGAGTGATTGCCAAAAAGATGGCGAGCTTCACGAACATGATTAGAAGTAATAACTGCATAGCTGTGGAACAACAATGTTTTTTTTCTTTCTTAAAGCAGTCTTGTGTTACCCTCCTTCATTTCTTATCTTCTGCTTTTTCTTCTTAAACCCTTGGCTCCTCTAGGGAGCCTAGGCCATTGACAAAGGTCCTCCACCTCACTCGGTTGTTGGCGGTTCTTTCGAGATCTCCCCAGTTGAGCCCATTCCCAGACGTGTCTGCCCTGTCTGCCCGGTCTCCTACTTCTCCACCTGTTCCTGGGGCCACCTCTTTTCCTCTTTCCTTGGGGAGGTTCCATTTCAGGGCTTGCCGGGTGATGTTTGTGGCAGGCCCTCTGAGGGTTGTGTCCAATCCAACTCCCTTTCCTATCCTCCATCTAAAAAATGCTGACTGTAATCTATATCCTAAAACTCTCGTTTGTTTGTTTATTTGTTCCTGAACTACAGCCCAAACGGTACACGATAGCGTGACAATTTTAGGCCCACCTTACTCACCGTCGTCCCTCTGGTGCTGATGGAAGAAGTTTCATTGAAATCGGTGTTACGTTTTAAAAGTTATTCACTTTTTAATGTTTAAATCTATCTCCTAGGGAGGGAGGGGGGAGGGGGTGAAGGGAGGGAGGGAGTGAAGGGAGGGAGGGGGGAGGGGGTGAAGGGAGGGGGGGTGAAGGGAGGGAGGGGGGAGGGGGTGAAGGGAGGGAGGGGGGAGGGAGTGAAGGGAGGGAGGGAGTGAAGGGAGGGAGGGGGGAGGGGGTGAAGGGAGGGAGGGGGGAGGGAGTGAAGGGAGGGAGGGGGGAGGGGGTGAAGGGAGGGGGGGGTGAAGGGAGGGAGGGGGGAGGGGGTGAAGGGGGTGAAGGGAGGGAGGGGGGAGGGGGTGAAGGGAGGGGGGGTGAAGGGAGGGGTGAAGGGAGGGAGGGGGTGAAGGGAGGGAGGGGGAGGAGGTGAAGGGAGGGAGGGGTGAAGGGAGGGAGGGAGGGAGGGGTGAAGGGAGGGAGGGGGAGGAGGTGAAGGGAGGGAGGGGTGAAGGGAGGGAGGGAGGGAGGGGTGAAGGGAGGGAGGATAAGGGGGGTTGAGGGGAATGGAGTGGGGGAGGGGAAGGGGGAGGGGGAGGGTGTGAAGGGAGGGAGGGGGGAGGGGGTGAAGGGAGGGAGGGGGGAGGGTGTGAAGGGAGGGAGGGGGGAGGGGGTGAAGGGAGGGAGGGAGGGAGGGGGTGAAGGGAGGGAGGGAGGGAGGGGGTGAAGGGAGGGAGGGAGGGAGGGAGGGGGTGAAGGGAGGGAGGGGGGGAGGGAGGGGGTGAAGGGAGGGAGGGAGGGGTGGAGGAAGGGAGGATAAGGGGGGTTGAGGGGAATGGAGTGGGGGGAGGGGAAGGGGGAAGGGGAGGGGAAGGGGGGTGGATGGAGGGGGGAGGCGGTGTGGAGGGGGGAGGGAGGGGGAGGGGAGAGGGCGAGTGGGGGAGGAGAGGATGCTGCACCAATGCAGGGGAGGTTTGGGCCCAACGGGTCCACTTGGTCCAGTTTAGTTTAAAGATAAATGAAACTGCAGATACTGGAATCTGGAGCAACAACAGTGTAGAAGGAGGACTGGAGTTTAGAAGGATGAGTGAGTGGGGACCTCATTGAAACTTATTGAACAGTGAAAGATCTGGATAGAGTGGATGTGGAGAGGATGTTTCCACTGGTGGGAGAGTCTTGGACAAGAGGCCACAGCCTCAGAATAAAAGGATGTAGAGGACCTTTTCAGTCATCTTCTCCCGAGATGCTGCCTGACCTGCTGAGTTACTCCAGGATTTTGTGAATAAATACCTTTTCAGTCAGAGAGTTGTGAATCTGTGGAATTCACTGCCTCAGAAGGCAGTGGAGGCCAATTCTCTGAATGCATTCAAGAGAGAGCTGGATAGAGCTCTTAAGGATAGCGGAGTCAGGGGGTATGGGGAGAAGGCAGGAACGGGGTACTGATTGAGAATGATCAGCCATGATCACATTGAATGGCGGTGCTGGCTCAAAGGGCCGAATAGCCTCCTCCTGCACCTATTGTCTACCTTTAAAAAGAAGATGAGGAGGATATCTTTAGTCAGAGGGTGGTGAACCTGTGGAACTCATTGCCCACAGAAGGCTGTGGAGGCCAAAACATTGGGTATTATTAAGGTGGAGAATGATAGGTTCTTGATTAGTGTCAAAGGGTGATGGGGAAAAAGGCAGGGGAATGGGGTTGAGAGGGAAAGATAGATCAGCCGTGACTTTGTAGCAGAGTAGATTTGATGGGCCGTATGGCCTAATTCTGCTCTGAGACTCTAGCAAAGATGGCGGCCCAGCCAGGCGACTCTCTGAGCGCTGGTCCCAGAAGTGGATCTGCAATCACACATTACAATTGCTCCCCTCTTTTATACCTCTACTCCAACAGCAGCGTTTATTAGTACACTGTGGACAGTTCGATTACAGAGTCATAGAGTCATACACAGCACGAAGCAGGCCCTTCGGCCCGACACACAAGTCACTGTGGGATGCTCCCTCACATCGTCAGAAGGTGTGGCTAGAACCTAGTTGGAGACAGACAGACTCTGCAACAGTTTCGTTTAGTGTTATAAGAAGATAACTACAGATGCTGGTACAAATCGAAGGTATTTATTCACAAAATGCTGGAGTAACACAACAGGTCAGGCAGCATCTCGGGAGAGAAGGAATGGGTGACGTTTCGGGCCGAGACCCTACTTTGGTTTATGGCACGTGTACCGAGGTACGGTGAAAAGCTTTCTTGTTGCGGCCTAACGAGTCAGCGGAAGGACTATACATGATTACAATGGCGGCACGGTGGCGCAGCGGTAGAATTGCTGCCTTACAGGAAATGCAGCGCCGATGACCCGGGTTCGATCCCGACTACGGGCGCCGTCTGTACGGAGTTTGTACGTTCTCCCCGTGACCACATGGGTTTTCTCCGAGATCTTCAGTTCCCTCCCACACTCCAAAGACGTACAGGTTTGTAGGTTAATTGGCTTGGTATAAATGTAAAAATTGTCCCTAGTGTGTGTGTGGGATATTGTTAACGTGCGGGGATCGCTGGTCGGCGCGGACCCGGTGGGCCGAAGGGCCCGTTTCCGCACTGTGTCTCCAAACTAAATCGAGCTGTCCACAGTGTGCAGATACATGATAACGGAGTAACGTTTAGTGCAAGATAACGGCCAGTAAAGTCCGTGTAAAGATAGTCCGAGGGTCTCCAGGGAGGTAGATGGTAGCTCAGGACCGCTCTCTAGTTGGTGGTCGTTTAAGATACCAGAGGCTTAGTGGAAAAGATGAACTGATTTCAAGCGTAGCAGTGTAACAGATTGTCTGATTCAATGGACTCTCAACCTCTGCATTTGATCCAGGATCAGAGGGTGAGTTGTGTAATGTAGCGGCCTCTGTGCATTCCCACAACTTCAAACCCATTGACTTTAATACAACCACATCTCCAAAGCAGAGTACAATGTGCAAGTGCAATTATATATCACCATTTACTTCTATCAATCAAAGGATAAATTTGCTTTAAATTTATATGTTATGTTTTAAATGCATATACTTTGTGTAAACCCAAACCGTAAGGTTAATGCTATCATTTATTTAGTAAACCTCTGGCTGGTTGGTGAATTAATAGGCACGCTGTGAGTGCAAATAGTTTCACAGTAATAGAGGATTAGGGCTTGTGGAAGGAATGATTATTTCCGATGTTGTGGTACACGAGAGACTGAATGGGGTAGACACTCAGAACCCACACAGTAGACAGTCCTCCTGCACCTATTGTCTATTGTCTATAACCTTTTTCTCAGGGTGGAAATGTGAAAGACGAGAGGGCATAAATTCAAGGTGAGAGGGGGAAAGATTAATGGACGGGTGCAGGGCACGTTTGTTTACACAGAGGGTGGTGGGTGCCTGGAAGGCGCTGCCAAGGGTGGTGGTGCAGGCAGATATAATGGTGACATTTCATAGGCCTTTAGACAGGCATGTGAATATGTAGAGGATGGAGGGATATGGATCACGTGCAGGCAGAGGAGGTTAGTTTAACTTGACATCGTGTGTAAGAAAGAACCGCAAATGCTGGTTTAAACCGAAGATGGACACAAGAAGCTGGAGTAACTCAGCGGGACAGGCAGCATCTCTGGAGAGAAAGGAATGGGTGACGTTTCGGGTCGAGACCCTTCTTCAGTCTGCAACGTCACCCATTCCTTCTCTCCCGAGACGCTGCCTGTCCCGCTGAGTTACTCCAGCATTTTGTGCCTATATATTTACAGATCTGTTGGTGAGACACATAATGCTGGAGTAACTCAGCTGGTCAGGCAGCGTCTCTGGAGAGAAGGAATGGGTGACGTTTCGGGTCGAGACCCTTCTTCAGACTCCTTCAATTTAAACCAGCATCCTTTACAGATCTGTTGTGCTGCTGCAAATAAGAATTCCATCGTTCCATTTTGGGACAATATGACCATGAATCATTCTCAACTCATGACCTGCTGCCTGACCCACTGAGTTCGCATGTTTACTGATGTTACTCCTTTCCTTGCCTTACTTAAATCTGCTTCGAAGAACTAATGGTTACTGATGATATAACTCAAGGAAATTGATTAACGCTCCAGGTTAATTCAGCTCAATCAACACGCAAGGATCATAATGTTTAATTACCACCTGTTGGAAAAATTGTGCCAATTATCACACACCTTAACTGTTCCTTATTATTGGGTCAACTTAAATTACACTCTTTAATTTACAAAATATGAAACTGTGGCCATTTTCCTGGATGGATTCCATTTCCAGATCATACATTAACCCTAATTAAAAATTTCATATATCTGCTATGAGACTCAAAGGGATCATAAAAACGCTAATGAAGTTGCAAAAACACTCCAGTAGCAACTGCAGAATTAAACCACAAAGTGCAATAAGCAGGGTTTTTTTTCTTCTCCTCCAGTAATTTCAACTTTGTGCCATTTCCCATTAAATCCGACAACCGTTTTGAAATTCTATTAGCAGGGTAATCCCATTTCTATTCAACGATCTGACTTTAATTGTGCATCTTATATTGTGCAGCACACCAACCAGCCATCTTGTACATGTTGCATGTCTGGTGTAGTCTGGTTGCAGTGGAGGCCAATTCTCTGAATACATTCAAGAGAGAGTTAGAAGGATGTGAGCGGATCTTATCGAAACGTATAAGATTATTAAGGGGTTGGACATGTTAGAGGCAGGAAACATGTTCCCAATGTTGGGGGAGTCCAGAACAAGGGGCCACAGTTTAAGAATAAGGGGTAGGCCATTTAGAACAGAGATGAGGAAAACTTTTTTAGTCAGAGAGTTGTGAATCTGTGGAATTCTCTGCCTCAGAGGGCAGTGGAGGCCAATTCTCTGAATACATTCAAGAGAGAGCTAGATAGAGCTCTTAAGAATAGCGGAGTCAGGGGGTATGGGGAGAAGGCAGGAACGGGGTACTGATTGAGAATGATCAGCCATGATCACATTGAATGGCGGTGCTGGCGCAAAGGGCCGAATGGCCTCCTCCTGCACCTATCGTCTATTGTCTATTGAAATATCTGTCCATTCATCACTGAAGATAGATACGAATGCTGGAGTAACTCAGCAGGTCGGGCAGCATCTCTGGAGGGAGGGAATGGGTGACGCTTCGGGTCGAGACCCTTCTTCAGACTGAGACTGAAGTCGGTCTGCAGGTCTTTCCTACAAACCTGTTCATTCACCACTCCTTCCCACAGTCCAACTTATCTCCTACTTTACTTTACTTTGACTTTAGACTTTACTTTCGAGATACAGCATGGAAACAGGCCCTTCGGCCCACCAAGTCCATGCCAACCATTGATCACCCCATGCTCTATCCCACACAGTGGGGAACAATTTACAATTTTACCAAAGCCAATTAACCTACAAATTAATTGGAGTGTGGGAGGAAACCGGAGCACCCGGAGGAAACCCACGTGGTCACGGGGAGAACGTACAAATTCTGTGCAGGCAGCACCCGTAGTTAGGGTCAAACCCGGGTCTCTGGCGCTGTCGGGCGGCAACTCTACCGCTGCGCCACCGTGCCGCCCTGATGACTCTTTGAAATTTCTGTCCAATTCATATCTCTTCCCCAATTGTCTAACAAACCTCTAAGTCAATATCTGCTGCCCATCTAGAATGTTTACATGTTTTATAAAAATATATAATGGAGATGAGGCTGAGGGGGGTCTTGTATAATTCATTGCCACAGACGGCTGTGGAGACAAAGTCATCGAGCATTTTTATAGTGGACACTGATTTAGTAAGGGCATCGAAGGTTACGGAAAGAAGGTAGGAGAATGGGGTTGAGAGGGAAAAATAGATCAGCCACGATTAAATGGGGGAACAGACTCAATGGGCCAAATGGCCTAATTCTACTACTGTGCCTTATTGATCTAAACATACTGTAAGTACGATCGTACCCAAGTACAAGTGTGTAATAAAAGTAGGTTCCACTGAGGCTGTGCATAAGTTGATTGCCAATTTACATCTTTCACGATGTGGTCTACGTACAAAGACTTGGGAGAAAGAAAGAAACAGGAGAGAAAGGAACAGAAGAATGAATTGATAGAAATAGATTAAATTGACTTGATGGAGACAACTTTGGACAATAATAGACACAAGCTGATTAGCTGGGTAACCCATTTTATGTAGTTTTACTGGCCGGCACGGTGGCGCAGCGGTAGAGTTGCTGCCTCACGGCGCCAGAGACCCGGGTTTCATCCCAACTACGGGTGCTGTCTGTATGGGAGTTTGTACGTTCTCCCCGTGACCAAGTGGGTGCTCCGGTTTCCTCCCACACTCCAAAGAAGTGCAGGTTTACAGGTTAATTGGCACCGGTAAAAAATTGCAGATTGTCCCGAGTGTGCGTAGGATAGTCCCGAGTGTGCGTAGGATAGTGCTGGTCCGTGCGGGGATCGCTGGCCGGCGCGGACTCGGTGGGCCGAAGGGCCTGCTTCCATGCTGTATCTCTAAAACTAATAAACCAAAGTACAAGAAGGGTCTTGAGCCGAAAAGTCAGTCTGAGGAAGGGTCTCAATAGACAATAGGTGCAGGAGGAGGCCATTCGGCCCTTCGAGCCAGCACCACCATTCAATGTGATCATGGCTGATCATTCTCAATCAGTACCCCGTTCCTGCCTTCTCCCCATACCCCCTGACTCCGCTATCCTTAAGAGCTCTATCTAGCTCTCTCTTGAATGCATTCAGAGAATTGGCCTCTACTGCCTTCTCAGGCAGAGAATTCCACAGATTCACAACTCTCTGACTGAAAAGGTTTTTCATCATCTCCGTTCTAAATGGCCTACCCCTTATTCTTAAACTGTGGCCCCTTGTCCTAGACTCCCCCAACATTGGGAACATGTTTCCTGCCTCTAACGTGTCCAACCTCTTAATAATCTTATACGTTTCGATAAGATCTCCTCTCATCCTTCTAAATTACAGTGTATACAAGCCTAGTCGCTCCAGTCTTTCAACATACGACAGTCCCGCCATTCCAGGAATTAACCTGGTGAACCTACGCTGCACGCCCTCAATAGCAAGAATATCCTTCCTCAAATCTCACCCCGAAACGTCGCCCATTCCTTCTCTCCAGAGATGCTGCCTGTCCCGCTGAGTTACTCCAGCTTTATGTGTCCATCGTGTTAAGTACAACATAGTTCTTTCTATGTGAAATGAAGTAGTTTTCTCACACTATCCGAAAACTTTTGATGGGATTCCACATTAAAGACTTCCAATTACATTAAAAGCCCATGGAAATTAGTTTGGAAGGTGGGACGAGATAAGCTAGTGGCAACATTTGAAGAAGATGCTACTCTTCAGATTTCCAATGCCTGACTGAGACGATGGGGACTGGAGTTCCACAGGGTCAGAAATTGGACTCCTATTGTTTCTAATTTACATGGATGACCTAGATACAAGAAACTAACTCTGGTCTTGCCAAATACTAAATTAAGAAGAGTAACCAAGAGGGGGAATTCAGTCTGCGGATTTAGATTGGATATGAAGTTGGGCAGACGCACAGCTAGTGGAGTTTAACACTCATCAATGCAAAACCAGAGGTGATAGTTTGCCAAAATGTGGGTCACACGTACACAGTGAAAGGAAGCGAATTAGTTCAGGGACACAGAATGAACCCAGGAGCAAGCAAGGCACTTCACTCTCAGTGTCCGGTTAATGTGACAAAGCAATTAAAAATGATAATGGAATACAGGGAAATATAATCGGAAAAGTTGAAGATGGATCTTCAGAAGTTTGTGCCAGGGAGTGTAGCCCTGATCCGACAGCCATCAGGCAATTAAAACACTACATCCTCCAAATATGTTCCGAACGACATAGACTTGGTGGGTGGACACAAAGTGTTGGACTAACTCAGCGGGACAGGCAACATCTCTGGAGAGAAGGAATGGGTGACGTTTCGGGTCGAGACCCTTCTTCAGACTGAAGTGTCTTGACCCGAAACACCACCCATTCCTTCAATCCAGAGATGCTGCCTGTCCCGCTGAGTTACTCCAGCATTTTGTATCCACCCACCAAGTCTATGTAGTTCGGACTCCTGTAACGGACCGCAGGTAGACCCAAATGCAGCACACGGAACCAAGGAAGTAGTTTTAGAATGAGCTTTCTTTCTACCTGCTCGTGGTCGGGGACAGAAGAATGAGGTGTTCACCAGGGCTACGAAGAGGCATGAAGGTCGGGAGCAGGCAGGGTCGGCAAAAAAGAAATCAGTCCAAGAGACAATGCTGGAGAGTCTTGCATGAGAGCTAAGAACAATTTGGCAAAGAGTGTGTGTGTGCAGGAAGGGTTTATATGCTGGCTTGATTGGTGATCTGGAGCAGGTGAGTGAACAGGTGTGGGGAGTTGCCTTAACGTGGTGGGCGTGACTGGCAAGTGAGTGAACAGGACAGACTGTGCCAACTCCAGCATTTTGTGTCTATCTGCAGTTCCTTCCTACACATATAGACTTGGTGACATTGGTTTAGTCTTTGAACTACTATTATTCATTATACTATTGCACTAAATATATATTATTACTTCACAAAGTGCTGTAGTAACTCAGCAGGTCAGGCAGCATCTCGGGAGAGAAGGAATGGGTGACATTTCGGGTCGAGACCCTTCTTCAGACTGAAAATATTATTACCTGCAGCATCACAACAGACATGTAAACAGACTACTCTGTAAATCCTCTAATAAACAACAACATTTTTTACTTTTGTTGTTTTTGTTTAGTTTAGTTTAGAGATATAGCGCGGAAACAGGCCCTTCAGCCCACCTAGCCCGCACCGCCCAACGATCCCCGCGCACTAACACAACCCTACACACACTAGGGACAAGTTTACATTTACAATTATACCAATCTAATTAACCTACAAACCTGTAAACACCTTTGGAGGGTGGGAGGAAACTGAAGATCTAGGAGAAAACCCACGCAGGTCACGAGGAGAACGTACAAACTCCGTACAGGCAGCACCCGTAGTCAGGATCGAACCAGGGTCTACGGCGCTGTGAGGCAGCAACTCTACCGCTGCGCCTGCCGCCCTGGCAGGTTTTTATTACAATTTATTACAGGTTTTACAGAGTACTCTGTCTACATAGAAACATAGAAAACAGGTGCAGGAGGAAGCCATTCGGCCCTTCGAGCCAGCACCGCCATTCATTGAGATCATGGCTGAACATCCACGATCAATAACCCGTGCCTGCTTTCTCCCCATATCCCTTGATTCCGCTAGCCCCTAGAGCTCTATCTAACTCTCTCTTAAATCCATCCAGTGAATCGGCCTCCACTGCCCTCTGTAGCAGAGAATTCCACAAATTCAAAACTCTGGGTGAAAAAGTTTCTTCTCATCTCAGTTTTAAATGGCCTCCCCTTTATTCTAAGACTGCGTGGCCCCTGGTTCTGGACTCACCCAACATTGGGAACATTTTTCCTGCATCTAGCTTGTCCAGTCCTTTCATAATTTTATACCTCTCTATAAGATCCCCTCTCATCCTGCTAAACTCCAGTGAATACAAGCCTAGTCTTTTCAATCTTTCCTCATATGACAGTCCCGCCATCCCGGGGATCAACCTCGTGAACATACGCTGCACTGCCTCAATTACAAGGATGTCCTTCCTCAAATTCGGAGACCAAAACTGTACACAATACTCCAGATGTGGTCTCACCAGGGCCCTATACAACTGCAGAAGAACCTCTTTAGTCCTACACTGTCATATCTGTTGTGCTGCTGCAAGTAAGAATATAATTGTTCCATTTTGGGACATAGGACGATAAAACCCCCTTGACTTGACTCTTGATTTGAAAAACAGTGCACTGACATGTCTGAAATCCATAAGATTAAGTTTTCAGTAGAGTGGTTGCAGGGTGACCTGGACAGGTTTTGTGAGTGGGCGGATGCATGGCAGATGCAGTTTAATGTGGATACGTGTGAGGTTATCCACTTTGGTGGTAAGAATAGGAAGGCAGAGTATTATCTGAATGGTGTCAAGTTAGGAAAAGGGGACGTACAACGAGATCTGGGTGTCCTAGTGCATCAGTCACTGAAAGGAAGCATTTAGGTACAGCAGGCAGTGAAGAAAGCCAATGGAATGTTGGCCTTCATAACAAGAGGAGTTGAGTATAGGAGCAAAGAGGTCCTTCTGCAGTTGTACAGGGCCCTAGTGAGACCGCACCTGGAGTACTGTGTGCAGTTTTGGTCTCCAAATTTGAGGAAGGATATTCTTGATATTGAGGGCATGCAGCGTAGATTTACTAGGTTAATTCCCGGAATGGCGGGACTGTCGTATGTTGAAAGACTGGAGCGACTAGGCTTGTATACACTGGAATTTAGAAGGATGAGAGGGGATCTTATCGAAACATATAAGATTATTAAGGGGTTGGACACGTTAGAGGCAGGAAACATGTTCCCAATGTTGGGGGAGTCCAGAACAAGAGGCCACAGTTTAAGAATAAGGGGTAGGCCATTTAGAACTGAGATGAGGAAAAACCTTTTTCAGTCAGAGAGTTGTGAATCTGTGGAATTCTCTGCCTCAGAAGGCAGTGGAGGCCAATTCTCACACCGCCCGACACACACTCGCAACAACTCACATTTATACCCAGCCAATTAACCTACAGACCTGCACGTCTTTCGAGTGTGGGAGGAAACCGAAGATCTCGGAGAAAACCCACGCAGGTCACAGTGAGAACGTACAAACTCCGTACAGACGGCGCCCGTAGTCGGGATCGAACCTGAGTCTCTGACGGCGCTGCATTCGCTGTAAGGCAGCAACTCTACCACTGCGCCACCGTGCCGCCAATCTAGAGTTGCTGCCGTACAGCGCCAGAGACTCAGGTTCGATCCCGACTACGGGCGCCGTCTGTACGGAGTTTGTACGTTCTCTCCGTGACCTGCGTGGGTTTTCTCCAAGATCTTTGGTTTCCTCCCACACTCCAAAGACGTACAGGTTTGTAGGTTAATTGGCTTGGTGTAAATGTGAGTTATTGTGAGTGTGTGTAGGGTAGTGTGAGTGTGTGGGGATCGCTGGTCGGAGCGGCCTCGATGGGCCAAAGGTTTTTTTCCCGCGCTGTATCTCTAAACTAAAATACCTGATTCCTGGAAAATAATCGACATTAGTTCGACGTGCAACTTTAGAAACACGATACAGTTGCAAAGACAAACGTATTGAATGCAAGGTTGTCCAAAATTAATACAACAATCCTGTGTTGCCACATATTCACAAATATAAACTGGGATATTAATCTGAGGTTGTAGTGGAACAATGAAATAGATCCAGTGCATGAATTAAACCTTAAATGCAATTTTTGATTCTTGAACCAAAGGGTGGTGGTTTGGAGAACAAAGGTATTTTCATGGAAATGGCAGCCAGTAAATCAAAGGCATCGATTAGCACCCGTGCAGGTAATCCATAAATTAGATTGCATAGTGTTTCTTCTTGTTCCAACAAGACAATGGAGAAGAAAAGCATTGATGGAATACATTCCTCCTTTAGCTTCAAAAAATAACAGGTTATTTGTGGAGAAAAAAACCTGCACGTCTTTGGAGTGTGTGAGGAAACCGAAGATCTCAGAAAAGTCCCACGCAGGTCACGGGGAGAACGTACGAACTCCGTACAGACAGCACCCGTAGTCGGGATCGAACCCGGGTCTCTGGCGCTGTAAGGCAGCAACTCTACCGCTGCGCCACCATTGAAAATTGTCTCTGTTTTTGTAACAGATAGATACAAAGTGTGTTGTAACTCAGCGGGTCAGGCAGCATCTCTGGAGAACATGGATAGGTGACATTTCACAGAGTGCTGGAGTAACTCAGCGGGTCAGGCAGCATCTCTGGAGAACATGGATAGGTGACGTTTCTGGTTGGGATCCTGATCCTTCTTCCATGCATTCTGTACTTAATTAGGGATTGTACTTATGTATGGCAATAATCTTCCCGTCTGAAGAAGGGTCTCGACCTACAACGTCATCTGCTCCTTCTCTCTAGAGATGCTGCCTGACCTGCTGAGTTACTCCAGCATTTTCTGTTTAATAACTGATCTGTCTGCCATAAAAAGGATTTCACTGTTCCTTGGTACACATGATAATAAAAAACATTCAACCATTGAAGCGTTAAAAAGGCAATTTGAAGAAGGTTCCCGACCTGAAACATCACTGATCCATGTTTTCTAGAGATGCTGCCTGACCAATTGAGTTACTCCAGCACTTTGTGCCTTTTTTTGTGGTAAACCAGCATCTGCAGATCAATTATTTCTCTGCCTCAGAAGGCAGTGGGGGCCAATTCTCTGAATGCATTCAAGAGAGAGCTAGATAGAGCTCTTAAGGATAGCGGAGTCAGGGGGTATGGGGAGAAGGCAGGAACGGGGTACTGATTGAGAATGATCAGCCATGATCACATTGAATGGTGGTGCTGGCTCGAAGGGCCGAATGGCCTCCTCCTGCACCTATTGTCTATTTCCATTATTTCTAGGGTGGCCCGGTGGTGCAGCGGTAGAGTTGCTGCCTCACAGCGCCAGAGAATCGGGTTAGATCCTAACCACAGGTGCTGTCTGTATGGAGATTGTACGTTCTCCCTGTGACAGCGTGGATGTTCCCTGGATGCTCCAGTTTCCTCTCACACTACAAAGACGTGCAGGTTTGCAGGGTTAGTTTAGTTTTAGCCTACTTTAGGTATACAGCGCAGAAACAGGTCCCTTTGGCCCGCTGGGACCGCACCGACCAGCGATCCCCGCACTGATCAATATAGACAATAGACAATATATAATAGGTGCAGGAGGAGGCCATTCAGCCCTTCGAGCCAGCACCGCCATTCAATGTGATCATGGCTGATCATTCTCAATCAGTACCCCGTTCCTGCCTTCACCCCATACCCCCTGACTCTGCTATCCTTAAGAGCTCTATCTAGCTCTCTCTTGAATGCATTCAGAGAATTGGCCTCCACTGCCTTCTGAGGCAGAGAATTCCACAGATTCACAACTCTCTGACTGAAAAGGTTTTCCCTCATCTCCGTTCTAAATTGCCTACCCCTTATTCTTAAACTGTGGCCCCTGGTTCTGGACTCCCCCAACATTGAGAACATGTTTCCTGCCTCCAACGTGTCCAACCCCTTAATAATCTTATACGCTTCAATAAGATCTCCTCTCATCCTTCTAAATTCCAGTGTATACAAGCCCAGTCGCTCCAGTCTTTCAACGTACGGCAGTCCTGCCATTCCGGGAATTAACCTATGGGTCGGCCAAAAAATTGGGATGCCAGAGAAAGTCGTCAACGGGAAGACAAATGATCAAGTCTGTGGGTCCCAAGGTTAGCCACACTTTTACCGATAGACCTGCTGAGGCTTGTTCCAGGAATTTCCTCCGACAAGTTCGACGAGAATGAATTACAGGATCGCAATTCAATACTCCGACGTTCGTGCCAGAACTAGGGGTTGCCAACTTCCTCGCTCCCAAATACGGGACAAAGGGTGATGTCACCGCCCCGCGCCCCACGTGACCTCACCCAGCCAGCGGCTACGTGCTCCCGCTCCACCAATGGCGGCCGCTGGCTGGGTGAGGTCGCGTGGGGCGCGGGGGGAAGTGACGTCATTTATCTGAATGGTGGCCGATTAGGAGAAGGGGAGATGCAACGAGACCTGGGTGTCATGGTGCACCAGTCATTGAAAGTAGGCATGCAGGTGCAGCAGGCAGAGAAGAAAGCGAATGGTATGTTGGCATTCTTAGCGAGGGGATTTGAGTTTAGGAGCAGGGAGGTTCTGCTGCAGTTGTACAGGGCATTGGTGAGACCACACCTGGAGTATTGCGTACAGTTTTGGTCTCCTAATCTGAGGAAAGACATTCTTGCCATAGAGGGAGTACAGAGAAGGTTCACCAGATTGATTCCTGGGATGGCAGGACTTTCATATGAAGAAAGATTGGATAGACTCGGCTTGTACTCGCTGGAATTTAGAAGATTGAGGGGGGATCTTATAGAAACTTACAAAATTCTTAAGGGGTTGGACAGGCTAGATGCGGGAAGATTGTTCCCGATGTTGGGGAAGTCCAGAACCAGGGGCACAGCTTAAGGATAAGGGGGAAGTCTTTTAGGACCGAGATGAGAAAACATTTCTTCACACAGAGAGTGGTGAGTCTGTGGAATTCTCTGCCACAGAAGGTAGTTGAGGCCAGTTCATTGGCTATATTTAAGAGGGAGTTAGATGTGGCCCTTGTGGCTAAAGGGATCAGGGGGTACGGAGAGAAGGCAGGTACGGGATACTGAGCTGGATGATCAGCCATGATCATATTGAATGACGGTGCAGGCTCGAAGGGCCGAATGGCCTACTCCTGCACCTATTTTCTATTGTTCTATGTATCTCTCTTCAACTTACTGTGGTACTTTACACCTTTAAACAAGAGACACGGTTGTCTGTAAATATCTCCACGATCATCGGGACAAACCGACCTAGCCCAAAGTGCGGAACGTCCCGGCTGATTCGGGACGGATAGTTGGCAACCCTAACCAGAACAAAGCTTGAGTCTCGAAGCTACTGCCTTCAGCGCGGCAAATTCATGGCGCCCGGGTGACTAAAATCGGCTGAAATCTCGTCTTCCTTGAATAATGGATACCTGCGAGTGAACTTTTGGCGGTAATCTAATCGAGAGTTCCAAATGGGTTATATATATAGAATAATGGACGGCCAGGCTTGGCCGCAGGGCAGTCATCATGTTTAAAAGGCTTCATCAAGCTGTCAACTGACCCCCTTGAGTTGAGATTATATATTTGAATCACTCTATTAACCTTCCATTCTCCAGTCTATCTGCTGTGCTGCGAACATCACAAATTACTTTCACCCAGCTGCAGGCACGGTCGCCAATATATCATAAGTTCATAAGTAGGATAGACAATAGACAATAGGTGCAGGAGGAGGCCATTCGGCCCTTCGAGCCAGCACCACCATTCAATGTGATCATGGCTGATCATTCTCAATCAGTACCCCGTTCCTGCCTTCTCCCCATACCCCCTGACTCCGCTATCCTTAAGAGCTCTATCCAGCTCTCTCTTGAATGCATTCAGAGGATAGAAGAATTAGGCCATTCAGCCCATCAAGTCTACACCGCCATTCAATCATGGCTGATCTATCTTCGCCACAGAAGGTTGTGGAGGCCAGGTCAGTGGATATTTTTACGGCAGAGATAGATAAGATTCTTGATAATACTGATTGAGAATGATCAGCCATGATCACATTGAATGGTGGCGCTGGCTCGAAGGGCCGAATGGCCTGCTCCTGCACCTATTGTCTATTGTCTATTGATTATCACGGGTGTCAGGGGTTATGAGGAGAAGGCAGGAGAATGGGGTTAGGAGGGAGAGATAGATCAGCCGCGATTGAATGGCGGAGTAGACTTGATGGGCCGAATGGCCTAATTCTACTCCTATCACTTATGACCTTATGATCTTTCCTTCTCAACCCCATTCTCCTGCCTTCTCCCCATAAGGGCGGCACGGTAGCGCAGCGGTAGAGTTGCTGCTTTACAGCGAATGCAGCGCTGGAGACTCAGGTTCGATCCTGACTACGGGTGCTACACTGTAAGGAGTTTGTACGTTCTCCCCGTGACCTGCGTGGGTTTTCTCCGAGATCTTCGGTTTCCTCCCACACTCCAAAGACGTACAGGTATGTAGGTTAATTGACTGGGTAAATGTAAAAATTGTCCCTAGTGGGTGTAGGATAGTGTTAGTGTGCGGGGATCGCTGGGCGGCACGGACTTGGTGGGTCGAAAAGGCCTGTTTCAGCGCTGTATCTGAAATATGAAAATATAGTATGAAAAATAACACCTGACACCCGCACTAATCAATGGACTTGGTGCCTCTTTACATGGAAGGTCAAAGATAGTCCAAGACAACTTTGTAGGGCAGTGCGCTATGAACCGGGCTACTTCAAGTCGGTGAATTTGCAAACTAAATGTTGTTATCCTGGGAATCTTAAGGGCAGAGCAATGGCTGGTTTATCTGGCGATAACAAAGATTGAGAAGGCAACAGCAAGCAAAGACGGAGGTAAGGTGACGTGGGCCGAGTGTCCGTGACAAATCACAAACAATTTGTGCGACAATACTGACCAATGGAAGGTATTTATTCACAAAATGCTGGAGTAACTCAGCGGGTCAGGCAGCATCTCAGGAGAGAAGGAATGGGCGACGTTTTGGGTCGAGACCCTTCTTCAGTCTGAAGAAGACCCGAAACGTCACCCATCCCTTCTCTCCTGAGATGCTGCCTGACCCGCTGAGTTACTCCAGCATTTTGTGAATAAATAACTTCGATTTGTACCAGCGTCTGCAGTTATTTTCTTATACAGACCAATGAGTTGGCTGTGATGGGGCAAGACCTGTGCACAGAACAAACGACCCGAATCCAGTGGATAAAAGTTTATTTATCATTTGGTCGTACGGTCATAAGTGGGAGTAGAATTAGGCCATTAGAAGTCTTAAACAACGCCCTTAGACACAGAGGCTAATTGTGCAACTTGTCCGATGTGACCGTGTTGGGCCACATCACCCTGAACTGCTACCTGTTTCTCTGTGCAGAGATGTAGCTTGTTCTGGCGAAGGCATTTATCATCCCCTATTTTAGAAACATAGAAACGCGGAAAACAGGTGTAGGAGGAGGCCATTCGGCCCTTCGAGCCAGCACCGCCATTCATTGTGATCATGGCTGGTCATCCACAATCAGCAACCCATGCCTGCCTTCTCCCCATATCCCTTGATTCCTCTAGCCCCTAGAGTTCTATCTAACTCACTTTTAAATTCATCCAGTGAATCGGCCTCCACTGCCCTCTGTGGCAGAGAATTCCACAAATTCACAACTCTCTGGGTGAAAACATTTTTTTCTCACCTCAGTTTTAAATGGCCTCCCCTTTATTCTTAGACTGTGGGCTCCTGGTTCTGGACTCACCCAACATTGGGAACATTTTTCCTGCATCTAGCTTGTCCAGTCCTTTTATAATTTTATACGTCTCTATAAGATCCCCTCTCATCCTTCTAAACTCCAGTGAATACAAGCCCAGTCTTTCCAATCTTTCCTCGTACGACAGTCCCGCCACCTCGGGGATTAACCTTGTGAACCTACGCTGCACTGCCTCAATAGCAAGGACGTCCTTCCTCAAATTTTATTTCAGATTTTCAGCGTCTGCAGTAATTTGCTTTCACAGGATGTTTCAAGAAGGGAGATGAAACCACAATGGTTGAATGGTATCTCCACACCACATCTGGAACTGCAGATGCTGGAAATCTTGAGTGGAATATTTAGAAACATAGAAAATAGGTGCAGGAGTAGGCCTTCGAGCCAGCACCGCCATTCAATGTGATCATGGTTGTTCATCCAAAATCAGTACCCCGTTCCTGCTTTTCTCCCCGGATCCCTTGATTCCACTAGCCCCTAGAGCTCTATCTAACTCTCTTTTAAATTCACCCAGTGAATCGGCCTCCACTGCCCTCTGTGGCAGATAATTCCACAAATTCACAACTCTCTGGGTGAATAAGAAAATAACTGCAGATGCTGGTACAAATCGAAGGTATTTATTCACAAAATGCTGGAGTAACTCAGCAGGTCAGTCTGAAGAAGGGTCTCGACCCGAAACGTCACCCATTCTTTCTCTCCTGAGATGCTGCCTGACCTGCTGAGTTACTCCAGCATTTTGTGAATAAATACTCTCTGGGTGAAAAAGCTTTTCATCATCTTAGTCCTTAATGGCCTCCCCTTTATTCTTAAACTGTGACCCCTGGTTCTGGACTCCCCCAACATTGGGAACATTTGTCCTGCATCTAGCCTGTCGAATTCCTTAAGAATTTTATATGTTTCTAAACATAACACAAAAAGTAAGGAAATTTGTGTTTGGTAGATTATTTCTTTGTTGTAACAATGCTTCTTGGCAATAAATCTTATACCGTTGGAAAGCCTGTTTATTTCCCTTTTAAATGGTGCCACATTTGTAAGGAACATGCATTTGTGGGATGAGCAGCAGAGCTGAGTATATGGGTTGCGCCCATGAAAAATGTGCCAAATCCTCTCTGCCAATGCCAAACAGCTTATTCTGCTGTTGCTATTGACTCTTGTTTTGAGCTTCTGGTACCCCCAGGTGCTGACAATCAGGTCACTGATTGGCACCTGATTGGCAGCATCTGTGAGCATGGGCCCTGCTACAGTGGTCAGTAGGTGTCTGCTCCAAGAATCAGCATGCCACGTTTGACTGATCTGGATAGGACCCGTGCGATAGGGCAACTTCAAGCTGGTGTTCCGCAAAACCAAGTTGCGGCATTATTTGGAGTGAGCCCTAGTACCATCTCCAAAGTGAAGGCCAAGTTCCATATAACGGGGGATGACAGAGACAGGCCGCGAAGTGGGCGTCCCAAGAAGACGACACCCGAAGAAGACCGTTTCCTCACCCTGTCAGCACTTAGGAACCGTAGGCTGTCTTCTACAGATTTGCAGTCAAGGTTTGCAGGACGATATGGCCGACGGCTCTCTGCCCAGACAATTCGGAACAGACTGCACGCAGCCGATCTCTGGTCTCATAGGGCTGCCAGGAGGCCTGCCATGACTGCCCTTCACCGTCAGGCCCGTTTGCGCTGGTGTCGGCAACACGTGCACTGGAACCTGAACATGTGGAGGAACGTTATGTTCAGCGATGAGCCCAGATTCTGCCTACAGCAGTTGGATCATAGGGTCAAAGTGTGGAGAAGACACGGAGAACGCTATGCAGATTGCTGCACCGATAGAGTAACATCTTTTGGTGGAGGCAGCATGATGGTGTGGAGCGGCATCTCCCTCACTGGAAAGATGAGGCTTGTCATCATTGGAGGCAATCTCAATGCAGAGAGATATCGAGATGAGATTCTGCAACCAGTGGCAATCCCATATCTCCACAGTCTGGGACCGAACTCTATCCTCCAAGATGACAATGCTCGCCCCCACAGAGCAGGGTTTCTCAGAGACTACCTCCAGAATTTGGGAGTGGAGAGGATGGAATGGCCTGCCAGCAGTCCTGACCTCAACCCCATTGGACACTTGTGGGATCAGCTTGGGCGTGCTGTTCGTGCCAGAGTGACCAACACAACCACGTTGGCTGACTTGGGACAAATGCTGGTTGAAGAATGGGATGCCATCCCACAACAGTGTGTGACCAGGCTGGTGACCAGCATGAGGAGGAGGAGGTGCCAGGCTGTTGTGGCTGTGTATGGTTCTTACACACGCTACTGACGCTCCTGTTTATTAAATGAATAAATTGTTAAATTGCCAATATGTCTTGTTTCTTCAGACTTCAATCATCCAATCCACCAAACAACACCGAACAAGAGTCAATGGCAGAATAAGCTGTTTGGGCATTGGCAGAGAAGATTTGGCACATTTTTCATGGGCGCAACCCATATACTCAGCTCTGCTGCTCATCCCACAAATGCATGTTCCTTACAAATGTGGCACCATTTAAAAGGGAAATAAACAGGCTTTCCAACGGTATAAGATTTATTGCCAAGAAGCATTGTTACAACAAAGAAATAATCTACCAAACACAAATTTCCTTACTTTTTGTGCTATGTTTATAAGATCCTCTCTCGTCCTTCTAAATAACAGTGTGTATAAGCCCAATCGATCCATTCTTGAGTTTAGAAGGATGAAGGAGAACCTCATTGAAACTTAGTGAATCGTGAAAGGCTTGGATAGAGTGGATGTGGAGAGGAGTCTCGGACCAGAGAGCACAGCCTCAGAATAAAAGGACAGTCGTTTAGAAAGGAGAAGAGGAGGAATTGTTTAATCAGATGGTGGTGAAACTGTGGAATTCATTCCCACAGAAGGCTGTGGAGGCCAAGTCAATGGATATTTTTCAGGCGGAGAGTCTTGATTAGTGCGGGTGTCAGGGATTGTGGGGAGAAGGCAGGTGAATGGGGTTGAGAGGGAAAGATAGATCAGCCATGATGATTGAATGGCGGAGTAAGCTTGATGGGCCGAATGTCCTTATCCTGCTCCGAGAACTGAGGAATTTGTGAACAATGGTTGGCTACTATATCAAAACCACACAAGATGCTGAAATCTGAAGTGGAACACAAAGTGCTGGAGTAACTCAGTGGGTCAGGCAAAATCTGTGAAGGACATGGATAGGCGATGTTTTCGGTGGGGAAAAGGTTTTCAGACTGGGCGATGTTTGGTATTGGGAGCCTTCTTCAGATTAAAAAATAGACCCAAAGTGCTGGAGTAACTCAGCGGGTCAGGCAGCATCTCTGGAGAGAAGGAATGGCTGACGTTTCGAGTCGAGACCCTTCTTCAGACTGAAAGTCACGGGAAAGGGATACGAGAGATATAATAATAATAATAATAATGCATTACATTTATATAGCGCTTTTCTAAAAACTCAAAGACGCTTTACAGGGTTTCCTAGAACATAGAAAAAAAAAATTTTTAATAAGTAAACGGACAGAAAAGGAAAGGTGAGGTGACCTTCAGTGGTTGAAGGCAGTGCTGAACAGGTGAGACTTCAGTGATGTTTTGAATGTGGTGAGTGAGGAGGAGTCTCTGACAGTTTGGGGTAGTGAGTTCCAGAGGGTGGGAGCAGCGATGGAGAAAGCCCTGTCCCCCCAGGATCTGAGTTTGGTCCGGATGGGGGGGGGGGACAGGAGATTCGCAGCAGCAGAGCGGAGGGTGCAGATGGGAGTGTGCCTGTGGAGGAGGTCAGTCAGGTAGGATGGGGCCAGGTTATGGAGGGCTTTGTAGGTCATGAGGAGGATTTTGTACTGGATTCTCTGGGGGATGGGGAGCCAGTGGAGCTTGTAAAGGACGGGGGTCGAAAGGACCAACTGGGATATTTTTCAGGATCAGGACTTGGAGGAGTACACATCAACTGTACTTTGCTACATCCAAAACTGTGTTGACAATGTCACCGTCGACAAACGCATCCGGTTGTATCCCAATCAGAAACCCTGGATGACAAAGGATGTCAGGTCTCTCCTCAAGGACCGTAACACCGCCTTCAGGTCTAGTGATAGAGCTCTATACAGTGCTGCTAGAACCAACCTGAAGAGAGGCATCAAGGATGCCAAAGCATCCTACAAGAGGAAGATTGAGGACCACTTTACCAACAATGACCCACGGCGGGTATGGCAAGGCATCCAGCACATCACCAACTACAAGACCAGCAACCGCACGACTGCCGACGGCGACGCCTCGCTGGCAGAGGAACTTAACTGTTTC
The DNA here is from genome assembly GCF_053455715.1 of Rhinoraja longicauda. Lineage (NCBI taxonomy): Eukaryota > Metazoa > Chordata > Chondrichthyes > Rajiformes > Arhynchobatidae > Rhinoraja > Rhinoraja longicauda. The sequence goes on along the minus strand of NC_135966.1, from coordinate 3,427,990 downwards.
TTTGCAGTGGCAGACATAACACCCTCTCCAGCACCTGACAGCAACACCTTCACTGTGCAGGAGTATGATGTTAAGCGCGTGCTCAGAGCAGTGAATCCCAGGAAAGCTGCAGGCCCCGATGGTGTGACGGGCAGAGTGCTGAGGGAATGTGCAGACCAATTATCTGAGGTCTTCACAAAAATCTTCAACCTGTCCCTTTTAAAATCCACCATCCCTCCCTGCCTGAAGTCCGCCACAATCATCCCACTGCCGAAAAAGTCTGTCATCAGCGGCCTTAACGACTACCGTCCGGTAGCACTCACACCGGTCATCACAAAGTGCTTCGAGAGACTGGTCCTGCAGCACATCAAAGCCAGCCTCCCACCCACCTTCGACCCACACCAGTTTGCCTACAGAGCAAATAGGTCTACAGGGGATGCCATCGACACTGCTCTTCACACTGCACTGACCCACCTTGAACACCAGGGGAG
>NC_135966.1:3350020-3422520 GCF_053455715.1 Rhinoraja longicauda | reverse complement strand
GCTTGTATACACTGGAATTTAGAAGGATGAGAGGGGATCTTATCGAAACGTATAAGATTATTAAGGGGTTGGACACGTTAGAGGCAGGAAACATGTTCCCAATGTTGGGGGAGTCCAGAACAAGCGGCCACAGTTTAAGAATAAGGGGTAGGCCATTTAGAACTGAGATGAGGAAAAAACTTTTTCAGTCAGAGAGTTGTGAATCTGTGGAATTCTCTGCTTCAGAAGGCAGTGGAGGCCAATTCTCTGAATGCATTCAAGAGAGAGCTAGATAGAGCTCTTAAGGATAGCGGAGTCAGGGGGTATGGGGAGAAGGCAGGAACGGGGCACTGATTGAGAATGATCAGCCATGATCACATTAAATGGTGGTGCTGGCTCGAAGGGCCGAATGGCCTCCTCCTGCACCTATTGTCGATTGTCTATTGTAACTGCCAGATTCACTATTCAATTATAAAGATAATAATAAAGGGAGATTGCACCTTTTCTTGATAAACACATGTGTAGTATATCTTTGACTTTTTAGACTTTAGACTTTATAGGATGGAGCTACAGCATGGAAACAGGCCCTTCGGCCCACTGAGTCTATTGCCAGCCAGAGAATAGGCCTCCACTGCCTTCTGAGGCACAGAATTCCACAGATTCACAACTCTCTGACTGAAAAAGTTTTTCCTCATCTCAGTTCTAAATGGCCTACCCCTTATTCTTAAACTGTGGCCCCTTGTTCTGGACTCCCCCAACATTGGGAACATGTTTCCTGCCTCTAACGTGTCCAACTCCTTAATAATCTTATACATTTCGATAAGATCTCCTCTCATCCTTCTAAATTCCAGTGTATACAAGCCTAGTCGCTCCAGTCTTTCAACATATGATAGTTCCGCCATTCCGGGAATTAACCTAGTAAACCTACGCTGCACGCCCTCGATAGCATGGATAGGTGACGTTTCACAGAGTGCTGGAGTAACTCAGCGGGTCAGGCAGCATCTCTGGAGAACATGGTAACGTTTCGGGACCCTTCCTCAGACTGTAATCTTTCAGAATGTAAACTGCAGTTCAGTACCAGCTGTACCCACATTTAGTCAGCTTGTTCAGGGTTTAGATCCCACCCCAACTACATCAACATGAAAATCTCGATTGAAAGCCCAGTTCAGTTTTAAAACTTTGGTAAGTTCAGCATTAATGAGCTGGTGGAAGTCAACGGGATCGGCTGCATCCGTGGAAAAGATGGTCAAACAATGTTTTCCCTCTCCCTCCCTCTTCTCCCCTCTCCCATCGGGCAAGAGGTACAGAAGTGTGAAAACGCACACCTCCAGATTCAGGGACAGTTTCTTCCCGGCTGTAATCAGGCAACTGAACCGTCTTCTCACCAACCAGAGAGCGGTGCTGAACAACTACCCCAGGACAGAAGGGGGAGGGGTTTGGTAACCACAGGGAAGAAGGATCTCCTGTGGCGTTCTGTGCTGCATCTTGGTGGGACCAGTCTGTTGCTGAAGGTGCTCCTCAGGTTGGCCAGTGTGTCACGGAGGGGGTGAGCTGTATTGTCCAGGATGCTCCGCAGTTTGAGGAGCACCCTCCCCTCCAAGACCCACCTCCCGTGAATCCAACTCCAAGGATGGAGCCAGCCATCTTGACTAATCCTGTTTAGTTTGGTTTCGAGATACAGCACGGAAACAGGCCCTTCGGCCCACCAGCGATCCCCGCACACCAACACTATCCTACACACACTACAAGGGACAATTTACACATGCACCAAGCCAACACATGCACCAATTTACACATGCACCTACACACCTGCACGTCTTTGGAGTGTGGGAGGAAACCGAAGATCTCGGAGAGAACTCACGCAGGTCACGGGGAGAACGTGCAAACTCCGTACAGGCGGCGCCCGTAGTCGGGATGGATTATCGCCATCGCCCTGCCACCCTCAGCACAGGGCAGCGAAGAAGATGGCACTGGTAGAACATCTGCACCATCTTGTTGCAGACATTGAAGGAGTGGAACCTTCTGGAAAAGTACAGCCGTACTTTTACCAAAGTACCTCGGTACGCCTGACAATAAAATAAATTAAGCTAAACTAAACAAAGGCTCAGGAACATATGATTTGTATGCTTCTTTGAGGTTTCATCTCCCAAATCACCATTCAGTTGTGATTACAGTAGCAGTTTATCAATAGACAATAGACAATAGGTGCAGGAGGAGGTCATTCGGCCCTTCGAGCCAGCACCGCCATTCAATGTGATCATAGCTGATCATTCTCAATCAGTACCCGCGTTCCTGCCTTCTCCCCATACCCCCTGACTCCGCTATCCTTAAGAGCTCTATCTAGCTCTCTCTTGAATGCATTCAGAGAATTGGCCTCCACTGCCTTCTGAGGCAGAGAATTCCACAGATTCACAACTCTCTGACTGAAAATGTTTTTCCTCATCTCCGTTCTAAATGGCCTACCCCTTATTCTTAAACTGTGGCCCCTTTTTCTGGACTCCCCCAACATTGGGAACATGTTTCCTGCCTCTAACGTGTCCAACCCCTTAATAATCTTATACGTTTCAATAAGATCTCCTCTCATCCTTCTAAATTCCTGTGTATACAAGCCTAGTCGCTCCAATCTTTCAACATACGACAGTCCCGCCATTCCGGGAATTAACCTATTAAACCTACGCTGCACGCCCTCAATGGCAAGAATATTCTTCCTCAAATTTGGAGACCAAAACTGCACACAGTACTCCAGGTGTGGTCTCACTGGGGGCCTGTACAACTTAACAAACGCAAGATCAGACTCCTAACCTTTGAAAGAAGCTAAATTATCCAGCAATTCATACATATTGATCGGAAACATGAGACCTGTGGCTTCTGCAATGAAAAGGCAGCGTGAAGTGTTGATTGCAACAATGAACAGGGCCAGTACTTTCATCTCTGCAGCGCATCCATCTCAAGCCACAAATGATGGAGCGCGTTTGAATGAAGATAAACTGGTTGATGAATCCTTTAAGAACAAAGTGCTGGAGTAACTCAGCAGGTCAAGGCAGTATCTCAGGAGAACATGGACTGGTAGCGTTTAGGGTCGGGACCCTTCTCCAGGTCCCAGGGGTTCATGAACAGCTTCTTCCCAACAAGCATCACACACTTGAACACTGCACACGAACCTAAACTATGATTCTGAACAAGAGTCTCAACTTGAAATCCATGTGTGAACATATGGATATCCATCTATCTTTCTATCTGTCTATCTGTCTGTCTGTCTGTGATATATGCACACACACACATATATATATATAAAACATGTTAGGTAGATAGATAGTTAGAAAACACCTATCTATGTTCTCCAGAGATGCTGCCTGACCCGCTGAGTTACTCCAGCACTCTGTGAAACGTCACCTATCCATGTTCTCCAGAGATGCTGCCCGACCCGCTGAGTTACTCCAGCACTCTGTGAAACGTCACCTATCCATGTTCTCCAGAGATGCTGCCTGACCCGCTGAGTTACTCCAGCACTCTGCGTCTTTTTTTCGTGCACGAACATGGGGGGTTCCTTGTTTCTACGTTGAATGCTGTTTTCACTGTAGTACAGTGTTTTCTCTTGGGTGAGTTACACGTCCCCAGTCAGAAGGTTACAGTGGTGCACAATACATAGCCACAAGGCATGAGGAATATTGGATTCACAAGAGAAGATCACATGTGTACGATACAGCGAGGCATCCCTTCAAAAGGCACAACAAATCATTTCCAATAAAAAGTACACAATGCTGGATTCACGCAGCAGAAACAGAATCCATATTTCAGGTCAATACAAACTTACATCAGAGAGGAGAAGACGTAAAAGTCAAACGTGCTTGAAATTGCAGAGAAAAGAATCTTCAGTGAAGAACAAGAAAGATGAATGACACAAACAACAGTGGGGAGGGGGGGGGAGAGGGGGAGAGGAGAGAGAGGGAGTGAGAAAGGAGGACAGAGAGAGGGGGAGAGATGGGGAGAGTGGCGGATGAGAGGGGAGAGAGTGGGGGGAGAGGGGAAAAGGAGAGAGAGGGGGTGGAGAAGGGAGGGCAGACAGAGAGGGGAGGGGGAGAGGGGGGAAAGGGAGGGGGAGAGTGAGAAGAAGAGAGGTAAAAGGAAAAAAGAGGGAGAGAGGGAGAGAGAGAGAGAGAGGGAGGGTGAGAGAGGAGAGGAGAGAGAGGGGGAAGGAGGGAGGGAGGGAAGGTGGGGTTGGAGAGGGAGGGAGGGAAGGTGGGGGGTGGAGAGGGAGGGAGAGAGAGAGGGATCAAGGGAGCAGGAGAGAGATGGAGATAGATGGGGAGATATGTTTATATGTGTGTGTGTGTGTGTGTGTGTGTGTGTGTGTGTGTGTGTGTGTGTGTGTGTGTGTGTGTGTGTGTGTGTGTGTGTGTGTGTGTGTGTGTGTGTGTGTGTGTGTGTGTGTGTGTGTGTGTGTGTTGTGTGTGTGTATCTACTCTACATGCATACACACACACCTACACACACACCCACCTCCTCAAAGATGAATATGTAAGAAAGGGGAATTCTGGAAACGCTCTATTTCCATCCCTTCAGTGGCGATGGACATCTCAGATGGTACCATGGTCACTTGTGGCTCTCTTGGTCTTCACTAGAGGTGCCAAGTATCTCACTCCCAAGTAAAGGACAAAGGGTGACGTCACCGCCCCGCGCCCCACGTGACCTCACCCAGCCAGCGGCCATGTGCCCCGCTCCACCAATGGCGGCGCCCGGGCCTCCGGGCCTACACTCTCCGGGCCTACACTGTCTGGACCTACAGCATCTGGGCCTACACTGTCTGGACCTACACTGTCCGGACCTACACTGTCTGGACCTACAGCATCTGGGCCTACACTGTCTGGACCTACACTGTCCGGACCTACACTGTCTGGACCTACAGCATCTGGGCCTACACTGTCTGGACCTACAGCATCCGGACCTACACTGTCCGGACCTACACTCTCTGGGCCTACACTGTCTGGACCTACACTGTCTAGACCTACAGCCTCCGGGCCTACACTGTCTGGACCTACACTGTCTGGACCTACAGCATCTGGGCCTACACTGTCTGGGCCTACACTGTCTGGACCTACACTGTCCGGACCTACACTGTCCGGGCCTACAGCATCTGGGCCTAAACTGTCTGGACATACAGCTTCTGGGCCTACACTGTCCGGGCCTACACTGTCCAGACCTACAGCATCTGGACCTACACTGTCTGGACCTACACTGTCCGGACCTACACTGTCCGGACCTACACTGTCCAGACCTACAGCATCTGGGCCTACACTGTCCGGACCTACACTGTCTGGACCTACACTGTCTGGACCTACACTGTCCGGACCTACAGCGCCCCCCCCCCCCCCCCGGCCTAATACTGGGCAAGGCCGGTCCCGTACGGGCCAAACCAATTTAGCCCAAAATACGGGATGTCCCGGCTAATGCAGGACAGCTGGCCACCTTAGTCTCCCCTCTCTGACCACTGACCCGGCTGATCTCTCTCGACCCCACAACCTTCTTTCTACTCCAGAATAGTGAAAGGCTCAGGTAGAGTGGGTGTGGAGAGGGTGTTTCAACTATGCTGACTCGAAGGGCCAAATTGCCTCCGCCTGCACCTATTTTCTATGTTTTCTAGTGGGAGAGTCCAGGACCAGAGGGTACAGCCTCAGAATTAAAGGACGTTCCTTTAGGAAGGAGATGAGTAGGAATTTCTTCAGTCAGAGGGTGGTGAATCTGTGGGATTCTTTGCCACAGACGGCTGTGGAGGCCACAAGTCAGTGGATATTTTTAAGGTGGAGTTTGACAGATTCTTGATCAGTGCGGGTGTCAGAGGTTATGGGGAGAAGGCAGGAGAATGGGGATAGGAGGGAGAGATAGATCAGCTGTGATTGAATGATGCGGTAGATTTATAGACAATAGACAATAGGTGCAGGAGGAGTTCGAGCCAGCACCGCCATTCAATGTGATCATGGCTGATCATTCTCAATCAGTACCCCGTTCCTGCCTTCTCCCCATACCCCCTGACTCCGCTATCCTTAAGAGCTCTATCCAGCTCTCTCTTGAATGCATTCAGAAAATTGGCCTCCACTGCCTTCTGAGGCAGAGAATTCCACAGATTCACAACTCTCTGACTGAAAACGTTTTTCCTTATCTCAGTTCTAAATGGACTACCCCTTATTCTTAAACTGTGGCCCCTTGTTCTGGACTCCCCCAACATTGGGAACATGTTTCCTGCCTCTAACGTGTCCAACCCCTTAATAATCTTATATGTTTCGATAAGATCTCCTCTCATCCTTCTAAATTCCAGTGTATACAAGCCCAGTCGCTCCAGTCTTTCAACATATGACAGTCCCGCCATTCCGGGAATTAACCTAGTAAACCTTGATGGGCCGAAAGGCCAAATTCTGCTCCGAGAACTTATGAGATTTAAACAACATCCAATTTATTTCATTTCTCGTTCTGATTAACATTAATTGACCTGAAACTTTGTTCAGTTTCTCTCTTCTGACCCTCTGCCTCCCTGATTAGTTCAAGCTTTCGCTATTTTGATTTCAGATTTCCAACATCTATAGTGTCTTGCCTTTTAATGACATTTTTGATCATTTTTCTCCCTGCATTAGATAGAATTCCGCCTGAGAGTCGTGTTGCTATCGAGTATCTGTAAACAGTGTAGTGTGTACATTTCAATTCATCCACTAATTATCAACCTTAATTCCTAATTCCTGCTTGCTGCTGAAAACTCATTTATAAAACCTTAAACAAACACGCAGCGATTTCATATTTTAAAAAGTATGGGATTAATCACCCTCTACTGCTAGCTTGAGATTTGGAGTGGAGACAGATGTTAGAACACCAGTGAAGTTGAACACAGTGACTTAGAACCGTCGAGCCCTACAGTGCGGAAACAGGCCCTTCGGCCCATTGGCTCCGTGCAGACAATAGACAATAGACAATAGGTGCAGGAGGAGGCCATTCGGCCCTTCGAGCCAGCACCGCCATTCAATGTGATCATGGCTGATCATTCTCAATCAGTACCCCGTTCCTGCCTTCTCCCCATACCCCCTGACTCCGCTATCCTTAAGAGCTCTATCTAGCTCTCTCTTGAATGCATTCAGAGAATTGGCCTCCACTGCCTTCCGAGGCAGAGAATTCCACAGATTCACAACTCTCTGACTGGAAAAGTTTTTCCTCATCTCAGTTCTAAATGGCCTACCCCTTATTCTTAAACTGTGACCAGCGATCCCCACACATTAACACTATCCAACACCCACTAGGGACAATGTTTACATTTACCCAGCCAATTAACCTACAAACCTGTGCGTCTTTGGAGTGTGGGAGAAAACCGAAGATCTCGGAGAAAACCCACGCAGGTCACAGGGAGAACGTACAAACGCCGCACAGACAGCGCCCGTAGTCGGGGTGGAACCCGGGTCTCCGGCGCTGCATTCGCTGTAAGGCAGCAACTCTACCGTGACCGCCGTAAGATGTTTAGGATGCCCTAAAATCCTTCTAAATGTTTCCTATCCATGTACCTGCCCAAATATCTATTAAATGTTATAGTACCTCTTCTAGCAGCTCGTTCCGTACACCCACCATCCTCTGTGTGAAAAGTTGCCCCTCAGGTCCCGTTAAATATTTCCCCTCTCACCTTAAACCTCTGTCCCCTAGTTCTCGATTTCCCTGCTCTGGGTAAAAGACTCTGTGGTCTTCGCCCGATCTATTCCTCTCATGATTCCGTACACCTCTATTAGATCACCCCTCATCCTGCGCTCCATGGGATAAAGTCCTACCCTGCCCGACCTCTTCCAATAGCTCAGGACCTTCGAGCCCTGGAGTAACATCCTTATGAATCTTCTCTGCACACTTTCCAGTTTAACAACATCCTTCCAACGGCAGGTAGACCAAAACTGAACACCATACTCTGATGTCTGAAGTAGGGTCTCGACCCGAAATGCCACCTGTTCCTTTTCTCCGGAGATGCTGCCTGATCCACAGAGTTGCTCCAGCACTTTGTGTCTATCTTCAGTATAAACCAGCATCTGCAGTTCCTTCACACGCAATACTCCAAATGCGGCCTCACCAAGAATGTTGTACCATTGTAACATGACGCCTCAACTTCTATACTCGGTACTCTGACTGATGAAGGCCAATGCACCAAATGCGTCGTGACCACCCTATCTATCTGTGACTCCACTTTCAGGGAACTGTGCATCAGTACTCCTATAACCCTCTGCTCTACAATACATGGCTAGGAAAGGTTTTAGAAGGATATGGACTAATGCAAATGGGGCATGTTGGTCAGCATGGTCAAGTTGGGTCGAAGGAGTTGTTGCGATGCTGCATGGCTCAATGACTCTCCAGGGCACTGCCATTCACTGTGAAGGTCCTGCCTTGGTTTGACTTCCCAAACTGCAACACACACTTATCTGCATTAATGTTAAGGAAGGAGATGCTAGTTAATACAGGTGCTCCTCAACTTACGATGGGGTTACATTCTGATAAACCCACCGTAAACCAAAAATATCGTACGTCGAAATGCATTTAATACACCTGATCACGTGGCCGGGAGCGTTTGTAAAGTTGTAAACGCTGTAAAGTTGTAAAGTTTACCGTTTAAACTTTACCATTTAAAGTTTGGTCTCCAAATTTGAGGAAGGATATTCTTGCTTTTGAGGGCGTACAGCGTAGATTTACTAGGTTAATTCCCGGAATGGCGGGACTGTCGTATGTTGAAAGACTGGAGCGACTAGGCTTGTATACACTGGACTTTAGAAGGATGAGAGGGGATCTTATCGAAACATATAGGATTATTAAGGGGTTGGACACTTTGGAGGCAGGAAACATGTTCCCAATGTTGGGGGAGTCCAGAACAAGGGGCCACACAGTTTAAGAATAAAGGGTAGGCCATTTAGAACAGAGATGAGGAAAAACTTTTTCAGTCAGAGAGTTGTAAATCTGTGGAATTCTCTGCCTCAGAAGGCAGTGGAGGCCAATTATCCGAATGCATTCAAGAGAGAGCTAGATAGAGCTCTTAAGGATAGCGGAGTCAGGGGGTATGGGAAGAAGGCAGGAATGGGGTACTGATTGAGAATGATCAGCCATGATCACATTGAATGGTGGTGCGGGCTCAAGGGGCCGAATGGCCTCCTCCTGCACCTATTGTCTATTGTCTATTGAAATATCGTACGTCGAAGCATCATGAGTCAGGGAGCATCTGTACTCCGAAGATAGACACAAAATGCTGGAGTAACTCAGCGGGTCAGGCAGCATCTCTGGAGAACATGGATAGGTGATGTTTCACAGAGTGCTGGAGTAACTCAGCGGGTCAGGCAGCATCTCTGGAGAGAAGGAACGGGTGACGTTTCGGGTCGAGACCGTTTCTTCAGACAGAGAGTCAGGGGAGAGAGGGAGACACAGAGATCAGGAAGCGTGAAGTGTGAAAACGAGACATCAAATGGAATGCAGGTGAAGGAAAATGTAGAGTAGATCATCACTGGCAAGGAGAAGGTGACAACAAAGCATGCAGAAATAAAATGTAATCAGGGGAAAAGTCAGACTGGTGGGAAAACTGGGAAGGTGGAGGGGATGGGGAGAGAGGGAAAGCAAGGGCTACTTGAAGTTAGAGAAGTCAATGTTCATACCGCTGGGCTGTGAGCTGCCCAAGTGAAATATGAGGTGCTGTTCCTCCAATTTGTGCTGGGCCTCACTCTGACAGTGGAGGAGGCCCAGGACAGAAAGGTCAGTGTGGGAATGGGAGGTGGAGTTTGTGTGTTTGGGATGGGATGGGGGAGTTAGTGTGTTTGGGATGGGATGGGATGGGGAGTTATTGTGTTTGGGATGGGATGGGGTGTGTTTGGGATGGGATGGGGTGTTAGTGTGTTTGGGATGGGATGGGGGAGTTAGTGTGTTTGGGATGGGATGGGGTGTGTTTGGGATGGGATGGGGTGTTAGTGTGTTTGGGATGGGATGGGGTGTTAGTGTGTTTGGGATGGGATGGGGTGTGTTTGGGATGGGATGGGGTGTTAGTGTGTTTGGGATTGGATGGGGAGTTATTGTGTTTGGGATGGGATGGGGAGTTATTGTGTTTGGGCAACTGGGAGATCAGGTAGGTTTAGACCGACTGAGCGGAAGTGTTCAGCGAAACGATCGCCGAGCCTGCGCTTGGTCTCGTCGATGTACAGGAGTCCACACCTGGAACAGAGGACACAGTAGATGTGGTTGGAGGAGTTCTCTCCAGAGATGCTGCCTGTCTCCCGCAGAGTCACCTGACGGCATTTTTGCGTCTATCTTCTCTGCATTAAGCAGGGCTTTTCGCAAATCGCGACGGACATTTGCACCTGACCACAATGTTTGAGACCGCAGCTTCAAACAATGCAGCATGACTTGAAAACATTAGCAGCAGTGCACCACATTGCATTGCAGCCTTGCCCAGTGAATTCTGCTCAATAAAGAATGCCATCACGACCAAATATAGCGCTAAAAGCTGCTGATGTGAGAAAATCTGATGGTATATTTTCTGCTCCACAGAAAGACCTCAGTGAAACACCCTTCTCCTGCAGGGATGCTGATGGGAGTGTTAATTGGTGATGCTCTTTGTAAAACCAATCCTCCCTCAGCATGCTTTGATTAATAAAGCATTATAAACCAATCCTTTCTTTGAAAATTGATGCAACATCTTTAAACTGTGCATTGCCTTCCACGTCGGACTAAAAATAAAAGCAGCTGACGCTAATTGGAACAGACAGTCATCTTCTGACACATTTTCTTTCAGCCAGTCCTGGGATTTCTCCCAAGAGTTTTGTTGCTTATTTCTATTCTTTTTTATTTTGCCCAGATACATTCCAAATACATTCAAACGCCCAAACTGCGTCCATATGGGTCGTCGAAACCCAATGGTTTTATATTTGTACACTGCCCAGGTGAGGGCTGGGGGAACTCACCAAACCCGATGCTGACCAGTTGCTCCTTCTGCAGTTGTACAGGGCCCTAGTGAGACCGCACCTGGAGTACTGTGTGCAGTTTTGGTCTCCAAATTTGAAGAAGGATGTTCTTGCTATTGAGGGCGTGCAGCGTAGGTTGACCAGGTTAATTCCCGGAATGGCGGGACTGTCGTATGTTGAAAGACTGGAGCGACTAGGCTTGTATACACTGGAATTTAGAAGGATGAGAGGGGATCTTATCGAAACGCATAAGATTATTAAGGGTTTGGACACGTTAGAGGCAGGAAACATGTTCCCAATGTTGGTGGAGTCCAGAACAAGGGGCCACAGTTTAAGAATAAGGGGTAGGCCATTTAGAACGGAGATGAGGAAAAACTATTTCAGTCAGAGAGTTGTGAATCTGTGGAATTCTCTGCCTCAGAAGGCAGTGGAGGCCAATTCTCTGAGTGGATTCAAGAGAGAGCTAGATCGAGCTCTTAACGATAGCGGAGTCAGGGGGTATGGGGAGAAGGCAGGAACGGGGTACCGATTGAGAATGATCAGCCATGATCACATTGAATGGCGGTGCTGGCTCGAAGGGCCGAATGGCCTCCTCCTGCACCTATTGTCTATTGTGTAATTCATTGTTCTTACACATCAAGAATCACTGCTTTGACTAAAGGGTAAACACCCTTCAAAAATCATGGATATGTTAAACATCTTTTACAAACTTTATTATTGCAAGTTAGAAACGCGACTGAATATCAAATGAGTGACAGATTCAGTACAACATTATGATTTCTTATTGCATTGTTGACAATATGTTATCCTACAGATGGAAGCCCAGTCTCCATATTTGCACAGTTGTTTTAAAATATGAAAGTAACCCTTTTAAACAGGAAGGCAACGTGAAATGTACGGTAGATTCACAGAAGAAAGTTATTAGCTTTATGCAAGATTGTGGTCTTGCCACGACAATCTACATCCTGCTATGCTGGTTTACACCGAAGATAGACACAAAAAGCTGGAGTAACTCAGAGAGTTAGAATAGAAAATAGGTGCAGGAGTAGGCCATTCGGCCCTTCGAGCCAGCACCACCATTCAATGTGATCATGGCTGATCATTCTCAATCAGTACCCCGTTCCTGCCTTCTCCCCATACCCCCCGACTCCGCTATCCTTAAGAGCTCGATCTAGCTCTCTCTTGAATGCATTCAGAGAATTGGCCTCCACTGCCTTCTGAGGCAGAGAATTCCACAGATTTACAACTCCAGAGATGCTGAAAGAATGGGTGATATTTCGGGTCTGAAAAAGGGTCTCGACCCGAAACGTCACCCATTCCCTCTCTCCAGAGATGCTGCCTGTCCCGCTGAGTTACTCCAGCTTTTTGTGTCTATATCCTACTATATATTGTTCCATCAATTGAAATTCTAAAATAGCATAGCAATCTAATTCAATGAATATAGAGCCTTACAAAGATAAACTCACCCGTGTTAGAAAATTAAATGATGCATTCAATGACATCATGCTAACTCTTGCAGCTAAACGTCGCTAACCATTTATGTGGGAAGGAACTGCAGGTGCTGGTTTACACCGAAGATAGACACAAAATGCTGGAGTAACTCAGCGGGACAGGCAGCTTCTCTGGAGAGAAGGAATGGGTGATGTTTTGGGGACAGACCGACATGGTGGCGCAACGGTAGAGTTACTGCCTTACAGAGCTTGCAGCGCCAGAGACCCGGGTTCGATCCCGACTACGGGCGCCGTCTGTACGGAGTTTGTACGTTCTCCCCCGTGACTGCGTGTTTTCTCCGAGATCTTCGATTTCCTCCCACATTCCAATGATGTACGGGTTTGTAGGTTAATTGGCTGGGCACATGTAAAAATTGTCCCTCGTGTGCGTAGGATAGTGTTAGTTTGTGGGGATCGCTGGTCGGTGCGGATTTGATGGGCCGAAGGGCCTGTTTTCGCGCTGTATCTTTAAACTAAACTAAACTAAACTAAACTAAAACCCTTCTTTAGACCCCAACTATTGTCTTGCTAACCATTTAAGTCCCCCTCCCACTCCCACACTGACCTTTCTGTCCTGGGCCTCCTCTATTGTCAGAGTGAGACCCAGCACAAACTGGAGGAACAGCGCCTCATATTCCACTTGGGCAGCTCACAACCTAACGGTACGAACACTGAATTCTCCAATTTTCTCATCTCCATATTCAATTTATTTCCCCTGTGGCCCCTTCCCACTCAGGGTCGCCAACTGTCCCGTATTAGCCGGGACATCCCGTATTTTGGGCTAAACTGGTTTGTCCCGTACGGGACCGCCCTTGTCCCGTATTAGGCCCGCGGGCCGCTGTCGGCCGGGACAGTGTCAGCTAACGGAGTGTGCTCGGGGAGCGGGGCCGAGTGTGTTCGCCTAACGAAGGTTGCTTAGCAACCCGCCTCTCGGCCCCGGGCAGCCGCCATTGGTGGAGCGGGAGCACGTGGCCGCTGGCTGGGTGAGGCCGCGTGGGGCGCGGGGCGGTGACGTAACCTTGTCCCGTATTTGGGAGTGAGATAGTTGGCAACCCTTTACTCCCACTCCATTATGCATCCATTTCTCCCCAATCATCCTGCTCCTTTCCCCTCATTGTTTCCTCACCCCCATCCCAAAACCTTTAACATCCCTTTTATTTCCCCCCTCTCCCCCCCCCCCCCCCACTTCCATCTATATTCCTCCCTCTGGCTTCACACTTCTCTCCTCACCCTTTTCTCTCCTTTTCACCTCTAGCCTTTGACACTTACTCCACCCATCTCCTCTTCACCTGTATCCACCCATCACCCGCCAGCCTTTGTCTTGCCCCCACCTCTTTTTTTCCAGCTTTCTCCCCCCCCCCCCCCCGACTACAATCAGTCTGAAGAAGGGTCCCAACCTGAAACGTCATTTGTCCAATCCCTCCAAATATCACAAGAGGAATGGAAAAGTTCAAGGTGAAGAGGAAAAGATTTAATAGGAACCTGAGGGGTAACTTTTTCACACAGAGGGTGGTGGGTGTATGGAACGAGCTGTCGGAGGAGGTAGTTGAGGCTGGGACTATCCCAATGTTCAAGAAACCGTTAGACTGGTACAGGGATAGGACAGGATTAGAGGGATATGGGTTTCAGTCTGAAGGGTCTCAACCCACAATGTCACCTGTTCCTTCTATCCACTCCTGCATGTTGTCTCTATCTTTGGTGTGATTATAAATTGTCACTAGTATGTGGTGTTACTCCAGCAGTTTCAGTTTAGTTCATTGTCACGTGTACCGAGGTGCAGTGAAAAGCTTTTGTTGCGTGCTAAGCAGTCAGCAGAAAGACAATACATGATTACAATCGAGCCGTCCACAGTGTGCAGATACGTGATAAGGGAATAGCGTTTAGTGCAAGGTAAAGCCAGCAAAGTCCGATCAAGGATAGTCCGAGGGTCACCAAGGAGGTAGATAGTAGTTCAGGACTTTGTCGAAACGTATAAGATTTTTAAGGGGTTGGACACGTTAGAGGCAGGAAACATGTTCCCAATGTTGGGGGAGTCCAGAACAAGGGGACCACAGTTTAAGAATAAGGGGTAGGCCATTTAGAACTGAGATGAGGAAAAACTTTTTCAGTCAGAGAGTTGTGAATCTGTGGAATTCTCTGCCTCAGAAGGCAGTGGAGGCCAATTCTCTGAATGCATTCAAGAGAGAGCTAGATAGAGCTCTTAAGGATAGCGGAGTCAGGGGGTATGGGGAGAAGGCAGGAACGGGGTACTGATTGAGAATGATCAGCCATGATCACATTGAATGGCGATGCTGGCTCGAAGGGCCGAATGGCCTTCTCCTGCACCTATTGTCTATTGTCTATTGACCACTCTCTGGTTGTGGTAGGATGGTTCAGTTGCCTGATAACAGCTGGGAAGAAATTGTCCCTGAATCTGCAGGTGTGCGTTTTCACACTTCTGTACGTTGTTTTCTGCACCTAAATGTTCACCCGTTTGAATTATGCGCACACGAGACTATACTGAAACATAGAAATATTGATAGATATATCCCACACATTGTCAAAACTGTCTTCTGCTCACTGATCCTCAACACTGAGTGAATTTGCATTGCATTTAATAAAATCTATTCTAAATTATCTGCAGGAAGCCAAATGTCGCAACAAATCCGCTCCAGGCACAGTGGAAAGGTACGAAAAGGGGCTTGTGTTTGTAATGTCTCATGAGCACGTAACATCATGGAAGAGAGAGAGAGAGAGAGAGAGAGAGAGAGAGAGAGAGAGAGAGAGCAAAAAACAGAGAGACAGAGAGAGAGGCAGAGAGACAGAGAGGGAGGGAGAGAGAAACAGAGACAGAGAGAGAGCAAAAAAACAGAGAGACAGAGAGAGAGAGAAACAGAGACAGAGAGAAACAGAGACAGAGAAAGAGCAAAAAACAGAGAGACAGAGAGACAGAGACAGAGACAGAGACAGAGACAGAGACAGAGACAGAGACAGAGACAGAGACAGAGACAGAGACAGAGACAGAGACAGAGACAGAGACAGGGGCAGAGAGCGTGGAAAGAGGCCCTTCGGCCCACTGAGTCCGCACGGAGGTGGGATGGAGAATCGGGACAGTACCCCAGCTTATGGAAGGACGTTCTGATGGGTAGCTACAAATGCACCATGGAAAGCATTGTATCAGGATGGATCACAGCTGGGTTTGGGAACAGCTCCATCCAGGGCCACAAGAAATTGCAGCCAAATGTGGACGCAGCCCGGACCATCACACAAACCAACCTCCCTTCCATTGACTCCATCTACACCTCACGCTACCTCGGCAAGGCCAGCAGCATAATCAAGGACCAGTCTCACCCCGGCCACTCCCTCTTCTCCCCCTCTCTCCCATCAGGCAAGAGGTGCAGAAGTGTGAAAACGCACACCTCCAGATTCAGGGACAGTTTCTTCCCAGGCAACTGGACCATCCTACCACAACCAGAGAGCAGTCATGGGAGACCCTCGGACTATCTTTGACGGGACTTTGCTGGCTTTACCTTGCACTAAACGCTATTCCCTTCTCATGTATCTGTACACTGTAAATGGCTCAATTGTAATAATATGGGTTGTCTTTCTGCTGACCGGTCAGCACGCATCAAAAACCTTTCACTGGACCTCGGTACACGTGACGATAAACTAAACTGAACCAAGCTGTTCCTGACTGGTGGCGCGTGCTTTCAAGCTTCTACAAGCTTCTATAAGCTTTGATTATCGCAGGGAGATAATACTTTGTCAGGCACCAGTTTTGTGATAATCACTGAAATGCACAAACAGGAACAGATAAAATCTCAAATGATATTGTTTCTTTACACAAACCGTGAATTATGTGGCTTCCCACTGATGATGTACCATCCCATCTTCTACCAAACCTCTATTTGAGCTAAGAAACTGGGTCCTTCGTGATCATGCAATCTCAGAAGGTTAAAAAAAATCTAAATCCTCTCCTGCATTAAGTCAAACTGTCAGGCAACAGACTTAAAAAGATAAACTTCTTTTCATACACCTACTGAGTTTTAAAACCAATAATCTCAGACGGAAACTACCTGGTATTTAAGGCATAATTATATAGAATTACAAATTCCTCCATTTGTATTTTGGTAAGCATTGTATTGTCAACAGCGGTACAGTTGCTGCCTTATAGTGCTTGCAGCGCCAGAGACCCGGGTTCCATCCCAACCACGGGTGTATAGGAACAAAAACTGCAGATGCTGGTTAAAATCGAAGGTAGACACAAAATGGTGGAGTAACTCAGCGTGGCATGCAGCATCTCTTGAGAGAAGGAATGAGTGACATTTCGGGTCAGTCTGAAGAAGGGTCTCGACCCGTAACATCACCCATTCCTTCTCTCCCGAGATGCTGCCTGACCCACTGAGTTACTCCACCATTTTGTGTCTACCGACTTTGGGTGCTGTCTGTACGGAGTTTGTACGTTCTCCCCGTGACCTGCGTGGGTTTTCGCCGAGAACTTTGGTTTCATCCCACGCTCCAAAGACGTACAGGTTTATGGGTTAATTGGCTTGGTATGAATGTCCCTAATGTGTGTAGGATAGTGTTAGTGTGCGGGGATCGCTGGTCGGTGCAGACTCGATGGGCCGAAGGGCCTGTTTCCGCGCTGTATCTCTAAACTAAAAAAACTAAACAGGAAAAAAGGACTGGGGAGAAATGAGAAAGTGATAATTGAGTTGAATACAGCAGCGAGCTGAAGAAAAGAGATTAGGTTTACAGACAGAAAAGATATAGATATAATGAAGAAAGTGTAAAATTAAATGCCAAAAGAATATTCTGATGCTCAATTGCAGAGGCATTCAGGAAGGAGTTTAAACCAACGAGCTTAACACCTTCTTTGCCCGCTTTGAAACTGGCAAAACCACCTTGAGTGGAAGAACCCCAGCCGAGGCGGAGGGACAAGTCTTGCAACTGAGCACACAGGAGGTACAACGCGCTCTGCAAAGGGTCAACCCACGCAAGGCTGCAGGACCGGATGGAGTTCAAGGAAGGGTACTGAAGGACTGTGCTGAACAGCTGGCTGAGGTATTCACCAGGATCTTTAGCCTGTCATTATCTCTGGCTACGGTCCCCAAGTGCCTGAAGTCGGCTATCATAGTTCCGGTGCCGAAAAAAGCAAAGATCTCCAACCTGAACGACTACCGCCCGGTTGCCCTAACGCCGATAGTCATGAAGTGCTTTGAGAGGCTGGTCCTCTCACACATCAAATCCAGCATCCCTGACTCACTGGACCCACATCAATTTGCATACAGGGCAAATAGATCCACAGAGGACGCCATCTCTCTGGCTCCTCACACTGTCCTGACTCACCTAGAGAGACAGGGCACGTACGTGAGGATGCTATTCATAGACTATAGCTCCGCCTTCAACACGGTCATCCCCACCAAGCTCATCACCAAACTCCACCAGCTAGGCCTCAGCTCGTCATTATGTGACTGGATCCTGGACTTCCTGCTGGAACGACCGCAGGCAGTGAGAATGGGCCCGCACCTGTCCTCCACTATCACCCTGAGTACCGGCACACCACAGGGCTGTGTTCTGAGCCCCATGCTCTACTCCCTCTTCACACACGACTGTGTTCCTGCATTCGACACCAACACCATTGTCAAGTTTGCAGATGACACAACGGTGATCGGGCTGATCACCAACGGGGATGGAACAAACTATAGAGCGGAGGTGCAGAACCTGGCGGACTGGTGCTCGGATAACAACCTGTCCCTAAATACCACCAAGACCAAGGAGCTGATCATCAACTTCCGCAGGTCACATAACGGGGAATATGCCCCGATCTTTATCAACGGGGACAGTGTGGAGAGAGTGTCCAGCTTCAAGTTTCTGGGCACTCACATTTCGGAGGACCTAACATGGTCCAATAACACTGCTGCGCTGGTCAAGAAGGCACAACAAAGACTGTTCTACTTAAGAACACTGAAAAAGTCTGGTCTACCCCAACAGCTGCTGACGACCTTTTACCGCTGCACCATAGAGAGCATCCTAACGCATGGCATCCCTGTGTGGTACCTCAGCTGCACGGAGGCAGAAAGGAAAGCTCTACAGCGGGTAGTCCATAGAGCTCAGAGGGCCATCGGAACACAGATACCAGACTTGGAGGGCATCTACAACACACGATGCCTCAGAAAAGCCACCAGCATCCACAAAGACTCTTCACACCCCTGCAACAGTCTGTTCGAACTCCTTCCATCGGGCAGACGATACAAGGCCTTCTACGCCCGCACCTCCAGACTCAGGAACAGCTTCATCCCCAGGGCCATAGCTGCTATGAACCGGTCCTGCTGAGCCGGATGGCCACAACGCATAGATCAACTTGCACTTTACCCTGTCTAAAACTGTTACAATTGTTTCGTTTCGTTGGGTTGCTGTTGTCTAAATTACTTAAATTATTGCATCGTATGGGAGGCGCATTCCCAATCTCGTTGTACCCCTGGGTACAATGACAATAAAGATATATTGTATTGTATTGTATTGTAAAACTCTGAAATTCAAACAACAATGAACAAGAAAAAGTTTGTAAAATTAATATTACGTGGAGGTTTTCAATCAGTGATTTGGTAATTACTGGTTTGGTAATTCTAATGCCCAGGAATGATGGTTCAGTTGCCTGGTTCAGTCGCGGGCGGCACGGTGGCACAGCGGTAGAGTTGCTGCTTTACAGGATCTTCGGTTTCCTCCCACACTCCAAAGACGTACAGGTATGTAGGTTAATTGGCTGGGTAAATGTAAAAATTGTCCCTAGTGGGTGTAGGATAGTGTTAATGTACGGGGATCACTGGGCGGCACGGACTTGGAGGGCCGAAAAGGCCTGTTTCCGGCTGTATATATATGATATGATATGATATGATAACAGCTGGGAAGAAACTGTCCCTGAATCTGGAGGTGTGTGGCATTCACACTTCTACTAAATCACTGTAGATTTCCACCATTGTGGGCTTGTTACCTACTGTAACTATAGTGTGGGAAGGAACTGCAGATGCTGGTTTAAACCGAAGGTAGGCACAAAAAGCTGGAGTAACTCAGCGGGACGGGCAGGATCTCTGGCCTGATGAAGGGATTGGACCCGAAACGTCACCCGTTCCTTCTCCCCAGAGATGCTGCCTGTCCCGCTGAGTTACTCCAGCACTTTGTGTCTACCGAGTATAACTGATCAATTCTAGTATAATTCTTTAGGGCGGCACGGTGGCGCAGCGGTAGAGTTGCTGCCTTACAGCGAATGCAGCGCCGGAGACTCAGGTTCGATCCTGACTACGGGCGCCGTCTGTACGGAGTTTGTACGTTCTCCCCGTGACCTGCGTGGGTTTTCTCCGAGATCTTCGGTTTCCTCCCACACTCCAAAGACGTGCAGGTTTGTAGGTTAATTGGCTGGGCAAATGTAAAAATTGTCCCTAGTGGGTGTAGGATAGTGTTAATGTGCGGGGATCGCTGGGCGGTGCGGACCCGGTGGGCCGAAGGGCCTGTTTCTACACTGTATCTCTAAATCTAAACCTAAAATCTAAATTCAGCGTGACAGGCAGCATCTCTGGCCTGATGAAGGGATTGGACCTGAAACGTCACCCATTCCTTCTCTCCAGAGATGCTGCCTGTCCCGCTGAGTTACTCCGGCACTTTGTGTTTACCGAGTATAACTGACCAATTCTAGTATAATGCTTTATTGTATATTTATTTGTTGTAAAACTGCAGCATAAATATTTCATTGCTCCGTATCGGATAACATGCCAATTAAACACTCATGACATTGATCAAGTGGTCAATGGGTCGACCAATGACCGATGAAGCTTAATTCAGATAAATGTGAGTTGTTTTCATGTTGTAAGACCAATCAGGGTAGCACTTCCACGGTAAGTTCACTTCAGTTTAGTTGAGTTTATTGTCACGTGTACCGAGGTACGATGAAAAGCTTTTGTTGCGTGCTAACCAGTCAGCGGAAAGACGAGACATGATTACAATCGAGCCATTCACAGTGTGCAGATACATGATAAGGGAATAACGTTTAGTGTAAAGGTAAATGCCCGATCAAGGATATTCCGAGAGTCTCTAATGAGGTGGATAGTAGTTCAGCACTGCTCTCTGGTTGTGGTAGGATGGTTCAGTTGCCTGATAACAGCTGGGAAGAAACTGTCCCTGAATCTGGAGGTGTGCGTTTTCACACCTCTGAACCTTTTACCCGATTTGAGAGGTTAGAAGATGGAGTGGCCGGGGTGAGACTGGTCCTTGGTTATGCTGCTGGTTTACCGAGGGGGGGGGCTAGTTCCGTGGATTCATGAAAGTAATGGCGTAGATAGATGTGAAGAGTTATTTGGCGAGCTTGCCTTCATCGGTCAGAGCAACGAGTAGGTGAGTTGGGATATCATATCACCACTGTGTAAGACATTCGTAAAGCTGTAGGGCGGCACATTGGCGCAGCGATATAGCTACTGCTTTACAGCGTTATAGGCCCGGGTTCCATCCCATCTACGGATGCTCTCTGTACGGAGTTTGTACGTCAAGTCAAGTCAAGTTTATTTGTCACATACACATACACGATGTGCAGTGAAATGAAAGTGGCAATGCCTGAGGATTGTGCACAAAAAAGTTACAATTACAGCATATAAATTAAAATTAATATAGAAAAGAAAATGTAGTCCCTGGAGTTATGTTCCTCTATGTGTAGGTTAATGTTAGTGTGCGGGGATCGCTGGTCAGAGTGGACTCGATGGCCGAAGGGCCTTTTTCCACGCTGTATCTCTAAACTAAACTAAACTATATTTGGAGTACTGTATACTGCCAAACACGTACAGGTTTGTAGGTTATTTGGCTTGGTAAATGTAGAAATTGTCCCTTGTGGGTAGAGGATAGTGTTAGGAGACCAAAACTGTACACAATACTCCAGGTGTGGTCTCACCAATGCCCTGTACAACTGCAGCAGAACCTCCCTGCTCCTATACTCAAATCCTTTTTCTATGAATGGACACAGGAGTAGCCAAGGGCAGCCTGGGTCCTCTGGAGCCACGCTGAATCAAGAGTATCTCATGATCGCACGTATTAGAGTCAGAGAGGGAGAGAGTCATAGAGTGATACAGTGTGGAAACAGGCCATTCAGCCCAACTCGCCCACACCGGCCAACAATGTCCCAGCTGTACAAGTCCCACATACCTGCCCTGCCCTGCCCTTCGTCCATATCCCTCCAAACCTGTCCTATCCATGTACCTGTCCAACTGTTTCTTAAACGATGGGATAGTCCCAGCCTCAACTACCTCCTCTGGCAGCTCGTTCCATTCACCCACCACCCGTGATGTAAAAAAGTTACCCCTCGGATTCCTATTAAATCTTTTCCCCTTTACCTTGAACCTATGTCCTCTGGTCTTCGATTCTAAATCTAAAACTCTTCAAGGGCAGTCCGTGAATGGGCCGTACATTTTGGTCTTGCTAGTGATGTCCATGTTTCATTCGAGAAACAAAAACAGAAGTCGGTGAGGCGTAGCTCATTATTTTCCTTTGCCCATGTGGACAGGAACTCGGTGCTTCAGGATCTGTGGTGAATCATTCATTGAATGCAAATGCCCAAGGTTAGTCAGTGTGAGCTGTGGGACTCAATTATCCTGCAACATTGCCTGCGTGTATTGCGAGCAAGAGGATTACATGGGCCGATCAGATGTTTGAGCGCAGTCAATGGAAAAAGCAAATGGTACGGGGAATGTGGAGAGATGGGCGGCACGGTGGCACAGCGGGTAGTGTTGCTGCCTGACAGCGCCAGAGACCCGGGTTCGATCTCAATAGCCCTCAACAATTGCTATTGAGGGCGTGCAGCGTAGGTTTACTAGGTTAATTCCCGGAATGGCGGGACTGTCATATGTTGAAAGACTGGAGCGACTAGGCTTGTATACACTGGAATTTAGAAGGATGAGAGGGGATCTTATCGAAACGTATAAGATTATTAAGGGGTTGGACACGTTAGAGGCAGGAAACATGTTCGCAATGTTGGGGGAGTCCAGAACAAGGGGCCACAGTTTAAGAATAAGGGGTAGGCCATTTAGAACGGAGATGAGGAAAAACTTTTTCAGTCAGAGAGTTGTGAATCTGCGGAATTCTCTGGCTCAGAAGGCAGTGGAGGCCAATTCTCTGAATGCATTCAAGAGAGAGCTAGATAGAGCTCTTAAGGATAGCGGAGTCAGGGGGTATGGGGAGAAGGCAGGAACAGGGTACTGATTGTGGATGATCAGCCATGATCACATTGAATGGCGGTGCTGGCTCGAAGGGCCGAATAGCCTCCTCCTGCACCTATCGCTGGTCGGAGCGGACCCAGTGGGCCGAAAGGGCCTGTTTCCGCGCTGTATCTCTAAACTAAACTAAACTAAACATACAGCTGGGATGTAAGTAAGCTGCCCAAGCGAAATATGGTCAGGTCGATGGATCGGAATGGTTTAGAGGGATATGGGACAGATGGTATCAAATGAAACTAGTTTAGATGGGACATCTTGGCCAGCATGGACAAGTTGGGCAGAAGGGCCTGCTCCCGTGCTATATGGCTCCATGGCACATCCAGCAAGCCACCGAACTTGAATCCAGTCTCTAGGTATTTACGATAGTCACAACATCGATTCCAGCATGAAGGTTAGAAGATTTGTTGACCAATACAAAAATTAATTAAATTCATTTTCATGCAGTATTTTATTAAAAATGCAGGGTCAGCAATACTGGTTAAAGGCAGGATTCTCCAGGGACACAGATGGTCAATTTTCCTTTTTTTTTACAACATTCCTGGCTGCTGCAGTTAACCACAAGGCAATGTGACTGTGAGTGCAAATAAGAAGA
This sequence comes from Rhinoraja longicauda, assembly GCF_053455715.1. Classification (NCBI taxonomy): domain Eukaryota; kingdom Metazoa; phylum Chordata; class Chondrichthyes; order Rajiformes; family Arhynchobatidae; genus Rhinoraja; species Rhinoraja longicauda. The sequence continues at coordinate 3,399,281 of NC_135966.1, read as the reverse complement.
AGCTTTAGGAAGAACCAAAACACAGAGTGCTGGAGTAACTCAGCGGGTCAGGCAGCATCTCTGGAGAACATGGATAGGTGACGTTTCACAGCGTGCTGGAGTAACTCAGCGGGTCAGGCAGCATCTCTGGAGAACATGGATGGGTGACGTTTCGGCTCTGGACCCTAATTAAGTTTGTAGCGCCAGTTTTATGCACTAATTGTTGAACATGAATGTCAGGGGTTATGGGGAGAAGGCAGGAGAATGGGGTTGAGAGGGAGGGACAGATCAGCCATGATTGAACGGCGGAATAAACCTGATAGTCCGAATGGCCTAATTCTGATCTTAGAACTTTTGAACTTATGGTTCATTTTCCTTTCATTGTCTATTTCTCTTGCACTAAATGTTGTTCCCTTTATCCTGTATCGGTACGCTGTGGACGGCTCGATTGTGATCATTTATTGTCTTTCCGCTGACTGGTTAGCACGCAACAAAAAGCTTTTCACTCCACCTCAGTACACGTGACAATAAACTAATCTAAACAGTTCCGCACATAAAAGCCTCTTATGCGGAATCTTTGTGAAACCTGTCTGACTAATCCTAAACCCCTACTCCTTCCCCACAGCTGTACATTTGCCGAGTTCATATCCAAACCCCTTCAGAAAATGATTTTTGCATCTTCATCCATCAGGCTTTCAGGCACACATTTTTAACCTTAATTTATGGCGTAAAAATTAAAGACCGGATAGGCAGAAAAGACATTTCAGACACAAGAAACTACAAAATGGCAGAATCTTGAGCAGAAAACACAGTGCTGGACGAAATCGGTGGTCAGGCAGCATCTGTGGAGGGAATGGCCAGGCGATGTACCAGATCGACCTAAGTTCATAAGTTCTAAGAGCAAAATTGGGCCATTCGGCCCATCGAGTCTACTCTGTCATTCAATGATGACAGATCTATCTTTCTCTCTGAACCCCATTCTCCTGCCTTCTCCCCATAACCCCTGACACCCGCACTAATCACGAATTTATCAATCTCCGTCTTAAAAATACCCAATGACTTGGCCTCCACAGCCGTCTGTGGCAATGAATTCCACAGATTCATCACCCTCTGACTAAAGGAATTGCCCCATATTTCCTTCCTAAAGGTACGTCCTTTAATTCTGAGACTGTGCCCTCTGGTCCTAGGCTCTCCCACTAGTGGAAACATCCTCTCCACATCCACTCTACCCAGGTCTATCCATGCCTACTCCTTAAGTCGGAAGAGGGGTCCTGACCCAAAACGTCGCCTGTTCATTGCCTCCCCAAATGCTGCCTGACCCGCTGAGTTCCTCCAGCACTTTGCCTTCTGCTTGGAAACAAAATCTATCTTTGGCATAAACCAGCATCTGCAGTTTCTTCTCATTACGTTTGTTAGTAACCCATTTCATAAGTTTGAATTAACAAACCGCAGAAGAAAAGTTTGCACAATTTCTTTTCCTCGTGAATTTCCAGCAAATTTAATCGTTTGGAGTTCCTCTTGTGAACTCATCCAATTTCTTTCCATTTGGAGAGAAAAAAGGCTAATGGTGAATAAGGAAATAAAAGTGAAAACAAAGGGGGGGGGACACAGATAAGCTCATCCCAATCCTGGAGTGGAGTTGCCGCCTTACAGCGCCAGAGACACGGGTTCGATTCTCACCACGGGTGCTTGTCTGTACGGAGTTTGTACGTTCTCCCCCTGACCTGCGTGGGTTTTCTTCCGAGATCTTCGGTTTCCTCCCACACTCCAAAGACGTGCAGGTTTGTAGGTTAATTGGCTTGGTATAAATGTAAAATTGTTCCCCAGTGTGTGTAGGATAGTGTTGGTGTACAGGGATCGCTGGTCGTTGTGGACTCGATAGCCCGAAGGCCCCGTTTCTTCACCGTATCTCTAAACTAAACTAAACTAAATTAAGGGTGTTCGGGGTCATGGGGAAATGGCAGGAGAATGGGGTTGAGAGTGAAAGATAGATCAACCATGATTGAATGGCGGAGTAGACTAGATGGACCGAATGGCCTTATTCTGCTCCTTGAACATGAACTTATGAATATCAGATTTGTCAATCAATGACTGAAAATAATGTGTTTTTAGGTCAACCCATTCTATTCTACAAATATGAGAAGGAATGTTTCATTAATCAATTACACTCCAGTTATCCTTTCTCCCTGTTGCTATTAAACTGTACAACTCATCCCCCTTCATGGGGTAGACCGACTCCCCTCCCTCCCCCCCCCCCCAAATCTTTGCACATCCCCAATCCTTTCCACTCCTCACTTTCATTTCATGTCTCATGTGCCTTCTCATGTTTTACGACTGTTGGCAGACCAATTTCCCTCCTGGGATAAAGAAAGTTCTATCGTATCGTGTTGTATCGTATCGTATTTTCCACTTGCTTTGAATAGTTTCAAACCATTTGCCCAAGCTGTTGCTGGCTGCCTTGATCAATGTCACTTCCATGAATGAATGATCACAATGGAGCAATGGGTGCTTGGGATGAAGCATCGTTTTATTTCTTTCCAATCTGCACTCTGAATTAGTTTAGTTTTTGTTTTAGAGATACAGCGCGGAAACAGGCCCTTCGGCCCACCGAGTCCGCACCGACCAACGATCCCCGCACACTAACACTATCCCACACACACTAGGGACAATTTACATTTATACCAAGCCAATTAACCTACAAACCTGCATGTCTTTGGAGTGTGGGAGGCAACCGAAGATCTCGGAGAAAAACCCACGCGGGTCACGGGGAGAATGTACAAACTCCGTACAGACAGCACCCGTAGTCAGGATCGAACCTCAGTCTCTGGCGCTGTAAGGCAGCAACTCTACCGCCGTCCCACCGTGCCACCCAAATTGTGGCAACGAAGGAAATGGATTCCACAAAGGAAATAGCTTCAATGATAAAAGGGAATCTTGGAAAATGCCCTTAATGGCCGAGAAAATTCAGCACCGCTAAATATAGAAAGAGCATGAGAAAAAAGATAATGTATTCCTAATCGGAATAATGGTTTCCAATATCGTGTCCTACCACAATTCTTGACCATTGAATCCTCCAATAAGCTATGTAATTGATTTTAATTAACAGGAGGAAATTTCAATAATGCTTTGGCTTCAAAGGGATCTTATAGGAACTTACAAAATTCTTAAGGGGTTGGACAGGCTAGATGCGGGAAGATTGTTCCCGATGTTGGGGAAGTCCAGAACAAGGGGTCACAGTTTAAGGATAAGGGGGAAGTCTTTTAGGACCGAGATGAGAACGGTTTTTTTCACACAGAGAGTGGTGAATCTGTGGAATTCTCTGCCACAGAAGGTAGTTGAGGCCAGTTCATTGGCTATATTTAAGAGGGAGTTAGATGTGGCCCTTGTGGCTAAAGGGATCAGGGGGTATGGAGAGAAGGCAGGTACGGGATACTGAGTTGGATGATCAGCCATGATCATATTGAATGGCGGTGCGTACAGACTCGAAGGGCCGAATGGCCTACTCCTGCACCTATTTTCTATGTTTCTATGTTTCTATGTTTCAACATTGCTTATTAACAATGAACAAGGCCTGACATCAGACAAAACAGCAAACAAAGGCAACATGTCGGGCAACGGAACGAGCTTGCAATGAGCGTACCGTGAGGCAGATATAAGAATAAGTTCTTACCATTACTGGAAGGCTGCAGAGACCCTGAGCCCACTCGCAATAGGTACGAGTTTATGGCAAACTCCTCACTGGGGTTGGACTCATGAGCTGGGTGGGAGATGCTGCTGTCAAGTAATGGCATTTGGTAGTCTTTCACACTAGATGATGAGAGATGGCCGCTGGTTTGCTGGGCGAATGGATGGCTGGGCGAAGATGAGTGTGTGATGGTACGACCTGGGGAAGAGAGGGCCAGTTGTTGAACGCTGCTCGTAGACACACGATGTACAATATCAATAGACAATAGACAATAGACAATAGGTGCAGGAGGAGGCTGCTCGGCCCTTCGAGCCAGCACCGCCATTCAATGTGATCATGGCTGATCATTCTCAATCAGTACCCCGTTCCTGCCTTCTCCCCCATACCCCCCGACTCCGCTATCCTTAAGAGCTCTATCTAGCTCTCTCTTGAATGCAATATCCCACTCAAAAACATAGCCACGCATTGCCCATGAAGAGTAGCCCCTTCACAGTTACAGGGTCACAAAGTCATGCAGGGATCTACTGTTATCTGTTCGTAACTTCGTAGGTTCACAAGACACAGGAGCAGAATTGGGCCATTCAGCCCATTGAGTCTACTCTGCCATTCGATCACGGCTGACCCACAGTTCCCTCTCGAATCTACTCCGCCGTTCAATCGTGGTTGACCTACCTCTCCCTCTCAACCTCATTCTCCTGCCTTCTCCCCGTAACACCCTTGCTAATTAAGAACCTCCGCTTTAAAAAATACCCAATGACTTGGACTCCACAGCCGTCTGTGACAGTGAATTCTACAGATTCACCACCCTCTGGCGAAAGAGATTTAGTTGGTAAGATTGCCTTGTTAAACAACATTATGTTCCTCAGACATAGAGTCAGACAGCACGAAAACAGCCCCTTCTGCCCAACTTGCCCATACCGACCAAGATGTCCCATCCAGTCCCATCTGCCCATGTTTGCCTCACGTCCCTCTAAAACATTCCTATCCAAGTACTTGACCAAATGCCTTAAATGTTTTTTAAAACCTTATTCGCAATTGATCTGCTTGCGTGTGAAGCAGATAGAGCATTAGAAACATAGAAACATAGAAAATAGGTGCAGGAGGAGGCCATTCGGCCCTTCAAGTCAGCACCGCCATTCATTGTGATCATAATAATAATAATAATAATAATGCATTACATTTATATAGCGCTTTTCAAACACTCAAAGACGCTTTACAGGGATTACTAGAACATAGAGAAGTGAATAAATAGATAAATAAGTAAACGAGCAGAAAAAGAAGGTGAGGTGACCTTCAGTGGTTGAAGGCAGTGCTGAACAGGTGAGACTTCAGTGATGTTTTGAATGTGGTGAGTGAGGAGGAGTCTCTGACGGTTTGGGGTAGTGAGTTCCATAGGGTGGGAGCAGCAATGGAGAAAGTCCTGTCATGGCTGATCATCCACAATCAGTAACCCGTGCCTGCCTTCTCCCCATATCCCTTGATTCCACTAGCCCCTAGAGCTCTATCCAACTCTCTTTTAAATTCATCCAGTGAATTGGCCTCCACTGCCCTCTGTGGCAGAGAATTCCACAAATTCACAACTCTCTGGGTGAAAAAGTTTTTTCTCATCTCAGTTTTAATTGGCCTCCCCTTTATTCTTAGATTGTGTGGCCCCTGGTTCTGGACTCCCCCAACATTGGGAACATTTTTCTTGCATCTAGCTTGTCCAGTCCTTTATAATTTTATACTTTTCTATAAGATCCCCTCTCATCCTACTAAACTCCAGTGAATACAAGCCCAGTCTTTCCAATCTTTCCTCATATGACAGTCCCGCCATCCCGGGGCTAACGGAATCAAGGGATATGGGGAGAAAGCAGGAACGGGGTACTGATTCTGGATGATCAGCCACGCTGATATTGAATGAGCATGGCTCGAGCTGGCTCGTAGTGCCGAATGGCCCACTCCTGCACCTACTTTCTGTTTCTATGACTTTATGTTGTCCAGTCCTTTTATTAGGACTGGCAGTGTTCAACAATCCATACCACAACTGGCAACTGCTTAATGCAGGAAAATGATGGGCACACCTTTTTAACAAATCAGACGCGGTCCATTGGTTTAAACCACCTTGGATATTGACTGCCAATTTTCTTATCAATACACCAATACAAATATACCTAAAATCAATAGTTCCAAGTTGTTGGCTCTCAGCTCCCAATTATCAGTTATTAATTTGTTGTTTTTAAAAATATATATATATAAATATTATCGACGTTGGAGACTCTCGGACTATCTTTGATCGAATGTTACTGGAACTTTATCTTGTACTAAACGTTATTCACGTTATCCCCTTTATTATGCATGTGTACACTGTGGACGGCTCGATTGTAATCAGATATTGTCTTTCTGCTGGTTGTCACTGCACCTCGGGACACGTGATAATAAACTGAACTCAACTCAACTCAACTGTGTTTGAAGAAGGGTCTCAACCTGAGACGTTACCCATTCCTTCACTCCTGCCCCGCTGAGTTACTCCAGCATTCTGTGTCTGTCTGCAACTATGTGTGTTGTGTCTATGGGCCTGTATCTTTGCTGCACGTAAGAATGTCATTGTTCCATTCTGTAGGAGGGTCTCGTCCCGAAACGTCACCCATTCCTTCTCTCCTGAGATGCTGCCTGACCTGCTGAGTTACTCCAGCATTTTGTGATACCTTCATTGTTCCATTGTCAATACCCAGAGTAGGGGAGTCTTTTCACTACTTCTTAACTACTTTTAACTACTTTTTAACCTCATAACCTATTTAGCTACTTTTACCCAGAGTAGGGGAATCGAGGACCAGAGGACATAGGTTCAAGGTGAAGGGGAAAAGATTTAATAGGAATCCGAGGGGTAACTTTTTTACATCACGGGTGGTGGGTGTATGGAACAAGCTGCCAGAGGTGGTAGTTGAGGCTGGGACTATCCCATCGTTTAAGAAACAGTTGGACAGGTACATGGATAGGACAGGTTTGGAGGGATATGGACGAAGGGCAGGGCAGGGCAGGGCAGGTATGTGGGACTTGTACAGCTGGGACATTGTTGGCCGGTGTGGGCGAGTTGGGCCGAATGGCCTGTTTCCACACTGTATCACTCTATGACTCTCTCTCTGACTCTAATACGTGCGATCATGAGATACTCTTGATTCAGCGTGGCTCCAGAGGACCCAGGCTGCCCTTGGCTACTCCTGTGTCCATTCATAGAAAAAGGATTTGAGTATAGGAGCAGGGAGGTTCTGCTGCAGTTGTACAGGGCATTGGTGAGACCACACCTGGAGTATTGCGTACAGTTTTGGTCTCCTAATCTGAGGAAAGACATTCTTGCCATAGAGGGAGTACAGAGAAGGTTCACCAGATTGATTCCTGGGATGGCAGGACTTTCGTACGAAGAAAGACTGGATAGACTCGGCTTGTACTCGCTGGAATTTAGAAGATTGAGGGGGGATCTTATAGAAACTTACAAAATTCTTAAGGGGTTGGACAGGCTAGATGCGGGAAGATTGTTCCCGATGTTGGGGAAGTCCAGAACAAGGGGTCACAGTTTAAGGATAAGGAGGAAGTCTTTTAGGACCGAGATGAGAACGTTTTTTTTCACATAGAGAGTGGTGAATCTGCGGAATTCTCTGCCACAGAAGGTAGTTGAGGCCAGTTCATTGGCTATATTTAAGAGGGAGTTAGATGTGGCCCTTGTGGCTAAAGGGATCAGGGGGTATGGAGAGAAGGCAGGTACAGGATACTGAGTTGGATGATCAGCCATGATCATATTGAATGGCTGTGCAGGCTCGAAGGGCCGAATGGCCTACTCCTGCACCTATTTTCTATGTTTCTATGTTTCTATCACTCACAAGTGAGTTGTAGATGTGGACACTTGTAAATTATTTGACTGTGGGGGAGTCATAAAAACTGAATCCAACAGATGTCTCCACAATAAATCAGTTTAAAAAGAAGACAAAGAGCAAAAATGGCAAGCACACTTAATTTCTTCCCAAAGATAGATGGATGTAAATCATACATTTGTAAATCAAATGTAAAGCAATTATATAGAGACTGTCGAAAATCACAAGAGGAATCGGGTAAATGCACAGAGTTTCTTGTCCAGAGTAGGGGAATGTAGAATTAGACGGCATCGGTTTAAGGTGAAGGGGGAAAGATTTTATAGGAACCTGAAGGGAATCTTTTTTTTTAGACAAAAGGTGGTGGATGAATGGAATGAGCTGCTGGAGGAGGTAGTTGAGGCAGGGACTATCACAACATCTAAGAAACATTTGGACAGGTACATGGATAGGACAGGCTTAGAGGGCTATGGGCCAAACGCAGGCAGGTGGAACCAGTGTAGATGGGACATGTTGGTCGGTGTGGGCAAGTTGTTTTTTTTGGGTTGGGCAACGGCCTTTACTACATTGTATGACTCTATGACCATGACTCTGACTATGACTCTAACTGCCAATTTCATAGATCCAAATCATTCTTAATGAAGCCCTGTAATAAAGGAGCAAGCAAAGCCTTAGATAGACAAACAGTGCTGGAGTAACTCAGCGGGTCGGGCAGCATCTCTGGAGAACATGGATAGGTGACGTTTCACAGAGTGCTGGAGCAACTCAGCGGGTCAGGCAGCATCTGTGGAGAACATGGATAGGTGACGTTTCACAGAGTGCTGGAGTAACTCAGCGGGTCAGGCAGCATCTCTGGAGAACATGGATAGGTGACGTTTCACAAAGTGCTGGAGTAACTCAGTGGGTCAGGCAGCATCTCTGGGGGAAAAGGATAAGTTACATTTCAGGCTGGGACCGCTCTTCCAAATTCTTTATAATCAGAGCCTCATCTTTTCTGCACACTATTTCACAATGGTGACCCTGACAATGCAAAGGACTAAGACCAGTAAAATAATGTTAATAAACATTCATCGAAGCTATGGACTCTGGGGAAGAAATAACAAAACTAAAGTTATTTTAATGCAATTTATGTGAGCCTTTTAAGCAAATGCTTTTCTGCAAACAATTTATATGCAAATATAAATTCTTGTGCAATTCAGATTCTTGAGCCTGTTTGCAAATATAAATATTCCAATGAAGATATTTATTTGAAAAATCTGCCCGTGTTGAAGGCATTTTATGCCGGTCAAGGGACACAAGCAGTGTTCTGATTTAATCGCTGACCATCTTTTTCTTAATGCCCGTTCGAGTTGAGATTTCCCCGGGGCATGTGCCTCGTGTCTACACATGGCTCTGTGGCTAAGTCTCAGGGTCATGTAGTCACCATGTCTTGGCAAGAAACCATGTGGCCTACAGAGTTATAATATAAGAAGATAACTGCAGATGCTGGTACAAATCGAAGGTATTTATTCACAAAATGCTGAAACGTCTGTACGGAGTTTGTACGTTCTCCCCGTGACCTGCGTGGGTTTTCTCCGAGATCTTCGGTTTCCTCCCACACTCCAAAGACGTGCAGGTTTGTAGGTTAATTGGCTGGGCAAATGTAAAAATTGTCCTTAGTGTGTGTAGGATAGTGTTAGTGTGCGGGGATCGCTGGGCGGCGCGGACTCGGTGGGCCGAAGGGCCTGTTTCCGCGCTGTATCTCTAAATCTAAAAAATCTAAAAACCCGATCTGTCGATCTTCCAGATTCCCCAATTTTAAATCAAAAGAATGTGCACAGGTTTTGAACAAACGCAATTAAAAGGGTAATTTCAGCAAAGAAGATTTTATGGCCCAGCTCCCTTGTTCTTGAACAAAACATTAAATTAACTACTTTAAATGGTTACAGTGACAAATGCTATCAATCTCAATCTCAAACCTGCTGTTGCCGACATGGAACGTGCTGCCATTGTTGGGATTTGTCACCACTCGCTAATGACAAACAGCCAATTTCTCTCCAGCAATCTTTAACAACTGCCTAATTGGCTGCATGGTTGAAAATGGTCTCTGTTCCTCTAACACATAGACACAAAATGCTGGAGTAACTCAGCGGGTCAGGCAGCATCTCTGGAGAACATGGATAGGTGACGTTTCGGGTCAAAACCCTTTTAGTTTAGAGAGGCAGCAAGGAAACAGGCCCTTTGGCCCACTGAGTCCGCACTGACCAGCAATCCCCGCACACTAACAGTATCCTGGACATCCTACACAAACTCCGTACAGACAGCACCCGTAGTCGGCATTCAATGTAGAAACAAGGAACCGCTCATGTTGGTACACAAAAAAAAGACACAGAGTGCTGGAGTAACTCAGCAGGTCAGGCAGCATCTCTGGAGAACATGGATAGGTGACGTTTCACAGAGTGCTGGAGTAACTCAGCGGGTCAGGCAGCATCTCTGGAGAACATGGATAGGTGATGTTTCAGGTCGGGACCCTTCTTCCAATGTTTCTCTGATGTTTGGTAACATATCAGATGGTGAATTATCCATTAACTCAGTTTAAATGGAATTTAAATGGAATCAAGAGGTAATGTCAATGACAATTCATTTCAAAGACACAAGCAATTATTACCAATCATCATCAAGGGAGAAAAATCGTTAGAATTGCATTAATTTCGGCGATACAGCAGTGAGACAGGCCCTTCGGCCCACTGAGTCCACCAGTCACCCGTTCGCACTAGTTCTACGTTATCCCACTCTCTCATCCACTCCCTACACACCAGGGGGCAATTTACAGAGGGCCAATTAACTCACAAACCCGCACGTCTTTGGGATGTAGGAGGAAACATGAGCTCCTGGAGGAAACCCACGTGGTGACAGGGAGACAATAGACAATAGACAATAGGTGCAGGAGGAGGCCATTCGGCCCTTCGAACCAGCATCGCCATTCAATGTGATCATGGCTGATCATTCTCAATCAGTACCCCGTTCCTGCCTTCTCCCCATACCCCCTGACTCCGCTATCCTTAAGAGCTCTATCTAGCTCTCTCTTGAATGCATTCAGAGAATTGGCCTCCACTGCCTTCTGAGGCAGAGAATTCCACAGATTCACAACTCTCTGACTAAATTTTTTTTTCCTCATCTCTGTTCTAAATGGCCTACCCCTTATTCTTAAACTGTGGCCCCTGGTTCTGGACTCCCCCAACATTGGGAACATGTTTCCTGCCTCTACACGCACACGAACAGGAACTGAGGTCAGGATCGAACCTGGGACCCTGGCGCTGTGAGGCAGCAACTCTACCAACTGCGCCACTGCGCTGCCACCTTCTACAAATATTTTTCCTCTTGCTCCTTTTGTCTACTCTCACCTGTCCTAGATGTTATCTGTTTTGTGCTGTCAGTAAGGTTGCCAACTGTCCCGTATTAGCCGGGACTTCCCGTACTTTGGGCTAAGTTAGTTTGTCCCGTACGGGACCGCCCTTGTCCCGTATTAGGCCCACGGGCCGCTGTCGGCCGGGACAGTGTCGGCTAACGGAGTGTGTTCGGGGAGCGGGGCCGAGTGTGTTCGCCTAACGGAGGTTGCATTGCAATCCGCCTCCCGGCCCGGGTGGCCGCCATTGGTGGAGCGGGAGCACGTGGCCGCTGGCTGGGTGAGGTCACGTGGGGCGCGGGGCGGTGATGTCACCTTGTCCTGTATTTGGGAGTGAGATAGTTGGCACCCCTAGCTGTCAGCAAGGTTAGCTTGCAAACTAACATTATGCTCCTCAGGCATGGAGATATAAAGAAGGGTCTCGACCCGAAACGTCACCCATTCCTTCTCTCCAGAGATGCTGCCTGTCCCGCTGAGTTACTCCAGCTTTTTGTGTCTATCTACAGAGTGATACAACGTGGAATCAGGCCCTTCGGCCCAACTTGTCCATGCTGACCAAGATGCCCCATCTACACTAGTCCCACCCGCCCGTGTTTGGCCCCTATCCCTCTAAACCTGTCCTGTCCATGTATCTTGCTATTGAGGGCGTGCAACGTAGGTTTACTAGGTTAATTCCCGGAATGGCGGGACTGTCATATGTTGAAAGGCTGGAGCGACTAGGCTTGTATCATATCATCATCATCATATATATACAGCCGGAAACAGGCCTTTTCGGCCCACCAAGTCCGTGCCGCCCAGCGATCCCCGTACATTAACACTATCCTACACCCACTTGGGACAATTTTTACATTTACCCAGCCAATTAACCTACATACCTGTACGTCTTTGGAGTGTGGGAGGAAACCGAAGATATCGGAGAAAACCCACGCAGGTCACGGGGAGAACGTACAAACTCCTTACAGTGCAGCACCCGTAGTCAGGATCGAACCTGAGTCTCCGGCGCTGCATTCGCTGTAAAGCAGCAACTCTACCGCTGCACACTGGAATTTAGAAGGATGAGAGAAGATCTTATCGAAACATATAAGATTATTAAGGGGTTGGACACGTTAGAGGCAGGAAACATGTTCCCAATGTTGGGGGAGTCCAGAACAAGGGGCCACAGTTTAAGAATAAGGGGTAGGCCATTTAGAACTGAGATGAGGAAAAACCTTTTCAGTCAGAGAGTTGTGAATCTGTGGAATTCTCTGCCTCAGAAGGCAGTGGAGGCCAATTCTCTGAATGCATTCAAGAGAGAGCTGGATAGAGCTCTTAAGGATAGCGGAGTCAGGGGGTATGGGGAGAAGGCAGGAACGGGGTACTGATTGAGAATGATCAGCCATGATCACATTGAATGGCGGTGCTGGCTCGAAGGGCCGAATGGCCTCCTCCTGCACCTATTGTCTATTGTATCTGTCCAAATGTCTTTTAAAATGTTGTTACCGTCCCAGCCTCAACTACCTCCTCCGCCAGCTCGTTCCACACACCCACCACCCTCTGAGTGAATAAGTTGCTGCTCCGGTTCCTATTAATCATTAATCATTCCTCCCTCACCTTAAATCTTGGCACACATTTCCTAATTTAATTTTCAGAACCGTTTAGGATTACCGGCTGAAAGTGTGTTTACACAGCGGAGTAATTAGATTCATGTACGTCGAGGTTGATTTTGTTTACAACTCCCATGGCAGTGATTCTTCTTGTCCTGATCTTTCTCTTTGGTCGCCAACTGTCCCGTATTAGCCGGGACATCCCGTATTTTGGGCTAAATTGCTTTGTCCCGTACGGGACCGCCCTTGTCCCGTATTCGGCCCGGGGGCCGCTGTCGGCCGGGACAGTGTAGGCTAACGGAGTGTGTTCGGGAAGCGGGGCTGAGGCTGAGGCTGAGGCTATACAACCTATATAACGGAGGTTGCATAGCAACCCGCCTCCCATCCCCGGTGGCCGCCATTGGTGGAGCGGGAGCATGTGGCCGCTGGCTGGGTGAGGTGACGTGGGGCAGCTTACAGCCCAATGGTGTGAATATTGATTTCTCTCACTTCAGGTAGCCCCGGCATTCCCTCTCTCTCTCTCCATCCCTCCCCCACCCAAGTTGCACCAGCCTCTTGTTCTCACCCAACAAACAGTTGCTTTTTTGCACATCTTTCACTCATTGTTCTTTATCTCTCCACATCACCGTCTATACCTCTCGTTGCCCTTGTCCTGAACCAGTCTGAAGAAGGTTCTCGACCCTGAAACGTCACTCTTTCCTTCTCTCCAGAGACGCTGCCTGACCCGCTGAGTTACTCCAGCATTTTGTGTCTACCTTCGATTTAAACCAGCATCTGCAGTTTTCTTTCCTACACATCTGGCTAGGATCGTACACAGCTCGCTTGTGGGATATGGGGCCTATTTGCAGGTAGATGCGACTCGTCACGGTGGCGCAGCGGTAGAGTTGCCGCCTTACAACAAATGCAGCGCCGGAGACCCGGGTTCGATCCCGACTACGGGCGCCGTCTGTACGGAGTTTGTACGTTCTCCCCGTGGGTTTTCTCCAAGATCTTCCATTTCCTCCCACACGTGCAGGTTTGTAGGTTAATTGGCTGGGTAAATGTAAAAATTGTCCCCTAGTGGGTGTTGGGTAGTGTTAATGTGCGGGGATCGCTGGTCGGCGCGGACCCGGTGGGCCGAAGGGCCTGTTTCCGCGCTATATCTCTAAACTAAACTAAACTAATGTGGATGGGGCATCTCGACAGGTATGGACTAGTTGGGCCAAAGGACCTGTTCACATGCTGCATGAGTCTAAAGCAGAATGGAAAAGCTTACAAGACTACTTACTACCTGTGACTTAAAACAGGCTTCTCCAAACCACACACCTTGTAAATATGTGGAAAGGACCACTGTATACAATGAGGAAAGACACAAACAGCTGGAGCAACTCAGCGGGACAGGCAGCATCTCTGGAGAGAAGGAATGGGTGACGATTCGGGATGAGAATGAGTCAAGTAGAGGCTCAGAACCTCATAGTTTGAGTCAGGAATTTAAGTTGTAACTCACATTATAATCTATTTGTAAAAGCATTGTCTTCCCTCTGTGGTCCTCAGCAGGATGGAGTGGTGGTGATTCATTATGGTATTCAAATCTGCGCAAAGACAGAACAGCCAGCCTCTCAGTGTCGATTGGCTTGCTTTCCCCAGACAGAGTTTGATGAAGGGGATAAATTAAGGTACAAAGGAAAGGTGGAGAAGCCGGGAAACATTAATGGGAAATTAGGGTGAGGAGTCTTGGAAGATTATGCTCGCACATTATGTGGATCTCCTTCGTCGAATAAGCATTACACCATGTGGCACGGTGGCACAGCGGTAGAGTTGTTGCCTTGCAGCACCAGAGACTCAGGTTTGATCCCGACTACGGGTGCTGTCTGTCTGGAGTTTGTACGTTCTCCCCCTGACTTGCATGGGTTTTCTCCGGGTGCTCCGGTTTCTATAGACAATAGACAATAGACAATAGGTGCAGGAGTAGGCCATTCGGCCCTTCGAGCCTGCACCGCCATTCAATATGATCATGGCTGATCATCCGACTCAGTATCCCGTACCTGCCTTCTCTCCATACCCCCTGATCCCTTTAGCCACAAGGGCCACATCTAACTCCCTCTTAAATATAGCCAATGAACTGGCCTCAACTACCTTCTGTGGCAGAGAATTCCACAGATTCACCACTCTCTGTGTGAAGAAATGTTTTCTCATCTCGGTCCTAAAAGACTTCCCCCTTATCCTTAAGCTGTGACCCCTTGTTCTGGACTTCCCCAACATCGGGAACAATCTTGCTGCATCTAGCCTCTCCAACCCCTTAAGAATTTTGTATGTTTCTATAAGATCCCCTCTCAATCTTCTAAATTCCAGCGAGTACAAGCCGAGTCTATCCAGTCTTTCTTCATATGAAAGTCCTGCCATCCCAGGGAGTAATCTGGTGAACCTTCTCTGTACTCCCTCTATGGCAAGAATGTCTTTCTAGCCATTCAGTGTGATCATGGCAGATCACTCACAATCAGTACCCCGTTCCTGCCATCTCCCCATACCCCCGTGACTCAGCTATCATTCCTCCCACACTCCAAAGACAGTGCAGGTTTGTAGGTTAATTGGCTTCTGTAAATTGTCCTGAGTGTGTGAACATACTGTGATCGCTGGTCGGCGCGGACCCGGTGGGCCGAAGGGCCTGTTTCCGTGCTGTATCTCTAAACTAAACTAAAATTTGCAAAACGTGCATGTATGTAGGTTCATTGGCTTCTATAAACTGTCCCTGGAATTCTGGATAGAAGGGAGCGGACTCGGTGGTCCGAAGGATCTGCTTCCTCTCTGTATGTCTAAACAAAAATGTAAGCCGAGGTGTGAGGCTGGTTTCCCTCTCGAGAAGTTGCAAGCTTTAACAATCTATTAGTTTGCAACGTCTGGAAATCATCGGAGTCAATAGACAATAGACAATAGGTGCAAGAGGAGGCCATTCGGCCCTTCGAGCCAGCACCGCCATTCAATGTGATCATGGCTGATCATTCTCAATCAGTACCCCGTTCCTGCCTTCTCCCCATACCCCCTGACTCCGCTATCCTTAAGAGCTCTATCTAGCTCTCTCTTGAATGCATTCAGAGAATTGGCCTCCACTGCCTTCTGAGGCAGAGAATTCCACAGATTCACAACTCTTTGACTGAAAAAGTTTTTCCTCATCTCAGTTCTAAATGGCCTACCCCTTATTCTTAAACTGTGGCCCCTTGTTCTGGACTCCCCCAACATTGGGAACATGTTTCCTGCCTCTAACGTGTCCAATCCCTTAATAATCTTATACGTTTTGATAAGATCTCCTCTCATCCTTCTAAATTCCAGTGTATACAAGCCTAGTCGCTCTGGTCTTTCAACATATGACAGTCCCGCCATTCCAGGAATTAACCTAGTAAACCTACGCTGCACGCCCTCAATAGCAAGAATATCCTTCCAAGGCTGAACTGCCCTCACCTGGTTCAGCGGCATTCTCCAAGCAGGCACTGCGAGGAAATCTTATTAAGCACAACTGACGCGAGGTCGTGTCAAAGGGCTGCTTCTGACAGCTCATGCATTTTGCTAAATCTGTCTCTCAACAATTAGGCTGAGCCTCAGCTACACGGTTTGCTTCCCTGCCCGCTTACATAAGCTAACTCTTCACAAATGCAATCTGGTTTCCCATCATCAGTCAGCCTCCATCTCTTCCCTTTCACAGAACAATGAAACGAAACCAGCAAGGGCAACAAATATTTTAATTAATCTCTCATCGCCAATGGAAGCACGAGGATCTAATTTCTTTCTGCAATCAATGTTTCTAGCCATAGAGGGAGTACAGAGAAGGTTCACCAGATTGATTCCTGGGATGGCAGGACTTTCATATGAAGAAAGACTGGATAGACTCGGCTTGTACTCGCTGGAATTTAGAAGATTGAGGGGGGATCTTATAGAAACTTACAAAATTCTTAAGGGATTGGACAGGCTAGATGCAGAAAGATTGTTCCCGATGTTGGGGAAGTCCAGAACAAGGGGTCACAGTTTAAGGATAAGGGGGAAGTCTTTTAGGACCGAGATGAGAACTTTTTTTTTCACACAGAGAGTGGTGAGTCTGTGGAATTCTCTGCCACAGAAGGTAGTTGAGGCCAGTTCATTGGCTATATTTAAAAGGGAGTTAGATGTGGCCCTTGTGGCTAAAGGCGTCAGGGGGTATGGAGAGAAGATCCATGTATGATCATATTGAATGGCGGTGCAGGCTCGAAGGGCCGAATGGCCTACTCCTGCACCTATTTTCTATGTTTCTATGTTTCTTATCCTGCATCTGTACACTGGGAACGGCTCGATTGTAATCGTGGATTGTCTTTCCGCTGACTGGTTAGCACGCAACGGACATGCACGGTGGCGCAGCGGTAGAGTTGCTGCCTTACAGCGAATGCAGCGCCGGAGACTCAGGTTCGATCCCGACTACGGGCGCCGTCTGTACGGAGTTTGTACGTTCTCCCCGTGACCTGCGTGGCTTTTCTCCGAGATCTTCGGTTTCCTCCCACACTCCAAAGACGTGCAGGTATGTAGGTTAATTGGCTGGGCAAATGTGTGTAAAAAAAATTGTCCCTAGTGGGTGTAGGATAGTTTTAATGTGCGGGGATCGCTGGGCGGCGCGGACCCGGTGGGCCGAAGGGCCTGTTTCCGCGCTGTATCTCTAAAATCTAAATCTAAAAAAAATCTAAACGGAAGCTTTTCACTGTACCTCAGCACACGTGACAATAAACTGAACTGAAACTGAACCGTTGAATGAGAAGTCGTGTCTTTTCAAACAGGCAATCGTTTCCAACTGAATCATCCAGCCACAACCAGGGAACAGTGCTGAACTACCATCTACCTCCGATGACCCTCGGACTATCCTTGCCTGGACTTTGCTGCCTCTACCTTGCACGGAACGTTATTCCCTTACCACGTATGTCTCCACTGTCAATGGATCGATTGTAATCGTGTGTTGCCCTTCTGCCAGCTGGTTAGACAATAGACAATAGGTGCAGGAGGAGGCCATTCAGCCCTTCGAGCCAGCACCGCCATTCAATGCGAATCATGGCTGATCACTCTCAATCAGTACCCCGTTCCTGCCTTCTCCCCATACCCCCTCACTCCGCTATCCTTAAGAGCTCTATCCAGCTCTCTCTTGAAAGCATCCAACGAACTGGCCTCCACTGCCTTCTGAGGCAGAGAATTCCACACCATCACCACTCTCTGACTGAAAAAGTTCTTCCTCATCTCCGTTCTAAATGGCCTACCCCTTATTCTTAAACTGTGGCCCCTTGTTCTGGACTCCCTCAACATTGGGAACATGTTTCCTGCCTCTAATGTGTCCAATCCCCTAATTATCTTAAATGTTTCAACAAGATCCCCCCTCATCCTTCTATATTCCAGTGTATACAAGCCTAATTGATCCAGCCTTTCAACATACGACAGTCCCGCCATTCCGGGAATTAACCTAGTGAACCTACGCTGCACGCCCTCAATAGCAAGAATATCCTTCCTCAAATTTGGAGACCAAAACTGCACACAGTACTCCAGGTGTGGCCTCACCAGGGCCCGGTACAACTGTAGAAGGACCTCTTTGCTCCTATACTCAACTCCTCTTGTTATGAAGGCCAACATTCCATTGGCTTTCTTCACTGCAGCACGCAACAAAAAACGTTTCACTGCACCTCGGTACACGTGACAATAAACTAAAACTGAACTGAACTTCTAGTCTCACAAGGAAAAATAATAACTGGGCTATTCATATCCTCGGCATTGAAATCTTCTGCCGGCACAAGGAGTAAGGGAAGAAGGAAGGCCAGGTATCGCAAATAGGACAATACCCACAACCTTCCTTTTAGCCATGCAATCAAAGAGCAATGGTGCTGGTCGACTTCGCTATGTGAAGTCAGCTTTCAGCCTGCAAACCTTTACCCTCTTTCCATCATCATGAATTGCACTCTTAGCTCCTTCCAATTAACTTCCCCCACTGTAAGCTGCTGACAGTCTCATTATTCACCGGCAGAAATAGTCTTCAGAGAAAATTGAAAGGAACTCTGACATCTTTGTGAAGTCCCTACATAACGGTATCTAATGTGTAGACATCAGTGTTTAACGTGAACTTCAAACGGTGCAGCATTTACAATCAGAATCAGAGATTCTACTGATTGAGAATATAAGAAAATAACTGCAGATGCTGGTACAAATCGAAGGTGTTTATTCACAAAATGCTGGAGTAACTCAGCGGGTCAGGCAGCATCTCAGGAGAAACATAGAAACATAGAAAATAGGTGCAGGAGTAGTCCATTCGGCCCTTCCAGCCTGCACCGCCATTCAATATGATCATGGCTGATCATCCAGCTCAGTATCCTGTACCTGCCTTCTCTCCATACCCCCTGATCTCTTTAGCAACAAGGGCCACATCTAACTCCCTCTTAAATATAGCCAATGAACTGGCCTCAACTACCTTGTGTGAAGAAATGTTTTCTCATCTCGGTCCTAAAAGACTTCCCCCTTATCCTTAAGCTGTGACCCCTGGTTCTGGACTTCCCCAACATCGGGAACAATCTTCCCGCATCTAGCCTGTCCAACCCCTTAAGAATTTTATATGTTTCTATAAGATCCAGAAGGAATGGGTGACGTTTCGGGTCGAGATCCTTCTTCAGACTGATGACCCTCAATCTACTGATTGAGAATGATCAGCCACGATCATATAGAATGGCGGTGCTGGCTCGAAGGGGCGAACGGCCTCCTCCTGCACCTATTGTCTATTGTCTATTGAGATTTTAAATTTGATCAAAAAATATGAGGAGGCGCAGTGGCGCGGCGTTAGAGTTGAGGCCTTGCAGCGCCAGAGACTCGAGTTCGATCCCGACTACGGGCACCGTCTGTACGGAGTTTGTACGTTCTCCCCGTGATCTGCGTGGGTTTTCTCAGAGTTCTTCGGTTTCCTCCCACACTCTAAAAACGTACAGGTATGTAGAATTACTAACGTTGGCTTGGCATAAAGGTAAAATAAAGGTGCAATTGTCCCTGGTGTGTGTAGGATAGTGTTAATGTGCGGGGATCACTGAGCAGTGCGGATTTGGGGGGCTGAAAGGGCTTCTTCCGCGCTGTAGCTCTGAACTAAACGCAACTAAGATCCAACAGGAGAATCCTATTGATCTGATACACAATGCTTGGAAAATAAATATTATATTATGGTTGCGAATTTAACAAGAGATATTGAATAAAATTATAAATCGATTAACACACTGCTGAATGTGATCCACAGGGTCGCTGTGGGATAGGAAGCAAGTGGACAAGTAGGATTTACATATGACACTTGAAAATTAAACATCATCTCCTGTCAATTATAGAAGCACATGACAAAATCTGTACCACTGTGGGAATACTACTGTGTAGGAGGGATGCTGGTTTAAAGCGAAGATAAACACAAAATGCAGGAGTAACTCAGCGGGACAGGCAGCATCTCTGGAGAGAAGGAAGGGGTGACGTTTCGGGTTGAGTCTGAAGAAGGGTCTCGATCCAAAACGTCACCCATTCAATTGACAATAGACAATAGGTGCAGGAGGAGGCCATTCGGCCCTTCGAGCCAGCACCGCCATTCAATGTGATCATGGCTGATCATTCTCAATCAGTACCCCGTTCCTGCCTTCTCCCCATACCCCCTGACTACGCTATCCTTAAGAGCTCTATCTAGCTCTCTCTTGAATGCATTCAGAGAATTGGCCTCCACTGCCTTCTGAGGCAGAGAATTCCACAGATGCACAACTCTTTGACTGAAAAAGTTTTTCCTCATCTCAGTTCGAAATGGCCTACCCCTTATTCTTAAACTGTGGCCCCTTGTTCTGGACTCCCCCAACATTGGGGACATGTTTCCTGCCTCTAACGTGTCCAACCCCTTAATAATCTTATACGTTTCGATAAGATCTCCTCTCATCCTTCTAAATTCCAGTGTATACAAGCCTAGTCGCTCCAGTCTTTCAACAAATGACAGTCCCACCATTCCGGGAATTAACCTAGTAAACCTACGCTGCACGCCCTCAATAGCAAGAATATCCTTCCTCAAATTTGGAGACCAAAACTGCACACAGTACTCCAGGTGCGGTCTCACTAGGGACCTGTACAACTGCAGAAGGACCTCTTTGCTCCTATACTCAACTCCTCTTGTTATGAAGGCCAACATCCCATTGGCTTTCTTCACTGCCTGCTGTACCTGCATGCTTCCTTTCCTTGTAGGTTGTTTTTTTTGTTCTGGAGGACATTGAGCATCATTTTCTTTTGTGGGCCACTGCAGCTTTGGCACCAAGCAGCACAGGCATAAGAATGAAGCTTTCTTCTCGATCACACCAACTGTTCTTTTGGAAACATTGACAGGAATATCCCCCAGATTGCGACCAAATGCTTTTGCCTGAATGGCAAGAGTGTGTTCACTTTGAGTGTGTCAAAAATAGAGTGAACTGTGCAACAATCACAGTACGATGGCCGATGGTCAAAAATAATTAGCGCCACCGTAATCAATAGAATTGGTGATGGAGGAATGGCTCGATAAAATACAGGCTAACGTTTTATAGCTTTAATTGGGGGCTGCACGGTGGCGCAGCGGTAGAGTTGCTGCCTTACAGCGAATGCAGCGCCGGAGACTCAGGTTCGATCCTGACTACGGGTGCCGTCTGTACGGAGTTTGTACGTTCTCCCCGTGACCTGCGTGGGTTTTCTCCGAGATCTTCGGTTTCCTCCCACACTCCAAAGACGTGCAGGTAGGTAGGTTAATTGACCGGGTAAATGTAAAAATTGTCCCTAGTGTGTGTAGGATAGTGTTAATGTGCGGGGATCGCTGGGCGGCGCGGACTCGATGGGCCGAAGGGCCTGTTTCCGCGCTGTGTCTCTAAATCTGTATCTCTAAATCTAATTAAATTGTACTTTAATGTGCTCATGGCTCGGGTAGTAAACTCAAACACTGGCATGGGCTTGACATCCAGCGGAAAAGATTTAAAATATTCATTTAAAAAAATAACAGAAGTTATTTCAATGGGACCCAATTAAGTTGGTGGCACTGATTGTGCACATCTAACTGCCAAACTTTTTCGCTAATATTTATTTAAAATTTGTTAGAATTACTCAGTAATGTTCAGCATTAAGTCTACAAGATTCTCTTCCAGGTTTATGACACACAGGTTGAATTTATTTTCTGGTATTTCAGGGAGAGGGAGAGATGGTTACTGTTCAATTATTTAATAAATGCACCGGCGATAATTCACAGGACTGAGAGAGGAGGGATTGTTGTATTTTATTGATAAGAAAACCAGTGGAAAGAAAAAAGGGGAGAGACGAGAAAACAGCAAGATCGCTGTGAGGTTGTCAAATGGGAAATGCCCGGTGGATTCATTTAACAAAGTTAAACGTGACTCAGCATGGCTCCTTGATAATAAGATCGACACAAAATGCCGGGGTTACTCAGCGGGTCAGGCAGCAACTCTGGAGAGAAGGAACGGGCGACGTTTCGGGTCGAGACCCTTCTTCAGACTGATGTCAGGGGGAGTGGGCGGGACAGAGATAACATGTAGTCGGAGACAGTAAGACTGGTGTCCTGACATCAGTCTGAAGAAGGGTCTCGACCCGAAACGTCACCCATTCTCTCTCCCGAGATGTTTCCTGACCCGCTGAGTTACTCCAGCATTTTGTGAATGAATACCTTCGATTTGTACCAGCATCTGCAGTTATCTTCTTATAAGACTGGTGGGAGAACTGGGAAGGGGGAGGGGATGGAGAGAGAGGGAAAGCAAGGGCTATTTGAAGTTGGAGAAGTCAATGTTCGTACCGCTGGGGCTGTAAGCTGCCCAAGCAAAATATGAGGTGGTGTTCCCCCAATTTGCGATGGGCCTCACTCTGACAATGGAGGAGGCCCAGGACAGAAAGGTCAGTGTGGGAATGCGAACGGGAGTCAAAGTGTTGGGCATTCCTTGATATTAAGAGCAAGGGAAAAGCCAGAGGTTGCATTACACAAATCCCATCAGCTGCTGGGAATGGATTTGGTCAAACAACAAATTTGACCGCAGAAGATTTACGAGGATGTGGCCAGGTTCATTGTCACAGACGGCCGTGGAGGCAAAGCCATTGGGTATTTTTAAGGCGGAGATTGTCAGGTTCTTGATTGGGGCAGGAAACATGTTCCCAATGTTGGGGGAGTCCAGAACAAGGGGCCACAGTTTAAGAATAAGGGGTAGGCCATTTAGAACGGAGATGAGGAAAAACATTTTCAGTCAGAGAGTTGTGAATCTGTGGAATTCTCTGCCTCAGAAGGCAGTGGAGGCCAATTCTCTGAATGCATTCAAGAGAGAGCTAGATAGAGCTCGATAGAGCTCTTAAGGATAGCGGAGTCAGGGGGTATGGGGAGAAGGCAGGAACGGGGTACTGATTGAGAATGATCAGCCATGATCACATTGAATGGCGGTGCTGGCTCGAAGGGCCGAATGGCCTACTCTTGCACCTATTATCTATTGTCTATTGCCTATTGAATGTGGTTGAGAGGGAAAGATAGATCAGCTATGATTGAATGGTGGAGTAGACTCGATGGGCCGAATGGCCTATCTCTGCTTCTTTGACTTATGGTTCCCAAAGAGAACACTATCAGCATGTTCAGGAATAAAACTGCAGATGCTGGTCTAAATCGAAGGTAGACACAAAATGCTGGAGTAACTCAGCGGGTCAGGCAGCATCTCTAGAGAGAAGGAATGGGTGACGTTTCGGGTCGAGACCCTTCTTCAGACTGATGCCAGGGGAGGGGGCGGGACCCCTCTGAAGAAGGGTCTCGACCCGAAACGTCACCCATTCCTTCTCTCCCAAGATGCTGCCTGACCCGCTGAGTTACTCCAGCATTTTGTATCTACCATCTCATGTTCCGTTCAGTTTAGTTTAATGTCACGTGTACTGAGGTACAGTGAAAAGCTTTTGTTGCTTTTGTGAATCTGGAATTCTCTGAGGTCTGCTTGCATTCAGCTCGACTCGAGAGAATAGAGAAACAGAGAACATTTCACCTCAGAACCTGATGAAGTAACCCAAATGGACAAGATTCTGTTTCGCTTTCCGCAGAGGCTGCCGGATCTACAGAATGCTTCCAGCTTTTTCTGGTTTTGTTTCGTTGAAACATAGAAAATAGGTGCAGGAGCAGGCCATTCGGCCCTTCGCCCATTCTATATGATCATGGCTGATCATCCAAAATCAGTACCCCGTTCCTGCTTTCACCCCATATCCCTTGATTCCGTTAGCCCTAAGAGCTAAATCTAACGTTCTCTTGAAAACATCCAGTGAATCGGCCTCCACTGCCTTCTGCGGTAGTGAATTCCACAGATTCACAACTCTCTGGGTGAAGAAGACTTTCCTCTTCTCCATTCCAAATGGCCTACCCCATATTCTTAAACTGTGGCCCCTGGTTCTGGACTCCCCCAACACTGGGAACATTTTTCCTGCATCTAGCCTGTCCAAGAAGATTGAGAAGATTGAGGGGGGATCTTATAGAAACGTACAAAATTCTTAAGGGGTTGGACAGGCTGGATGCGGGAAGATTGTTCCCGATGTTGGGGAAGTCCAGAACAAGGGGTCACAGTTTAAGGATAAGGGGGAAGTCTTTTAGGACCGAGATGAGAAAGTTTTTTTTCACACAGAGAGTGGTGAATCTGTGGAATTCTCTGCCACAGAAGGTAGTTGAGGCCAGTTCATTGGCTATATTTAAGAGGGAGTTAGATGTGGCCCTTGTGGCTAAAGGGATCAGGGGGTATGGAGAGAAGGCAGGTACGGGATACTGAGTTGGATGATCAGCCATGATCACATTGAATGGCGGTGCAGGCTCGAAGGGCCGAATGGCCTACTCCTGCACCTATTTTCTATGTTTCTATGTAATCCTTCAGATTTGAAACATCGACACTTTTCGATTTTCACTCAGAGAATCCAGCCACAGCCCGCTCAATCTCACATCAAATGGTCCGGTCACCCCAGGAGCTGTTCACACCACTCCCCCTGCAGAAGACGTATCTTTTTTCCCCAGTTAAATATTTGAGGATTTGATGAAAGGCACCGTGAACAATCAGCTGGAATGACATGGATTAATCAGAACGTAACAGCATAAATTGAGAAGACGCCGGCTTGTGTCAAACCAAGATAATGAATATCGGAACAAATTACAGATCAGACTGATGGGGAGAAGTTAGTGGTTAATATCTACCTGGCATTTGGAGAGACAGTTGACAGTATCCCACATCACGACTGAATTATAATATATACACGGGGCAAGCATGTCAGATTATGAAACAAGTGCTTGATTAATATCCTTCGGCTTACTTTCCAGGGTGATTGACTACAGACCCGCACTGGAACTTGTGACTCTTGACTTCCGTTTGGTTCAGTTTAGTTTAGAGATGCAGAGTGGAATCAGGCCCTTCGGCCCACCGGGTACACGTCTTTGGAATGTTGGCAGAAACCGGAGCATCCGGGGAAAACCCAGAAGGAACTGGTGGATGCGCGGGAAAGAACGGTGGCGCAGCAGTAGAGTTGCTGCCTTACAGCGAATGTAGCGCCGGAGACTCAGGTTCGATCCCGACTACGGGCGCTGTCTGTACGGAGTTTGTACGTTCTCCCCGTGACCTGCGTGGGTTTTCTCCGAGATCTTCGGTTTCCTCCCACACTCCAAAGACGTGCAGGTTTGTAGGTTAATTGGCTGGGTAAATATAAAAATTGTCCCTAGAGTGTGTAGGGTAGTGTTAATGTGCGGGGATCGCTGGGCGGCGCGGACTCGGTGGGCCGAAGGGCCTGTTTCCGCGCTGTATCTCTAAATCTAAATCTAAGAACTGCAGATGCTGGTATAAAACCGTGGATAGACACAACAAGCTGGAGTAACTCAGCGGGACAGGCAGCATCTCTGGAGAGAAGGAATGGGCGACGTTTTATGGTCGAGACCCTTCTTCAGACTCTGAAACATAAGAGACTCCGAAACTCAGACTCTGAAGAAGGGTCTCGACCTGAAACGTCGCCAATTCCATCTCTCCAGAGATGCTGCCTGTCCTGCTGAGTTACGAGTTACTCCAGCTTTTTGTGTCTACCTTAGTAACTGGTGGATGGTGGTTGATGCTGGAGATAGACACAAAGCGCTGGAGTAACTCAGCGGGTCTTTAGTTTAGTTTAGAGATACAGGACAGAAACAGGTTCTTCAGCCTACTGAGTCCTCACCGACCAGCGATCACCCCGTACACAAACACTATCCCACACACGAGGGACAATTTACAATTTCACAGAAGCCAATTAACCGACAAACCTGTGCATCTTTGGAATGTGGGAGGAAACCAGAGCATCCGGACAAAACCCACGCAGGTCACGGGGAGAACGTACAAACTCCGTACAGACAGCACCCGTAGTCAGGATTGAACCTGGGTCTCTAGTGCTGTAAAGCAGCAACTCTACCGCCACGCCATCGTGCTGCCCCTTATGTCTCTGACGTATAGAGTCATAGAGTGATACACTGTGGAAACAGGCCCTTCGGCCCAACTTGCCCACACCGGCCAACATGTCCCAGCTACACTAGTCCCACCTGCCTGCGTTTGATCCATTTCCCTCCAAACCTGTCCTATCAATGTACCTGTCTAACTGTTTCTGAAATGTTGGGGTAGTCCCTGCACAAGCTGGCAGCTTGTCCAATACACTGTGTGAAAACGTTCCCCTTCAGATTCCTATTAAATATTTTCCCCCTTCACCTTAAACTTGTGTCCTCTGGCCCTCGATTCCCCTACTCT
This sequence comes from Rhinoraja longicauda, assembly GCF_053455715.1. Taxonomy (NCBI): domain Eukaryota; kingdom Metazoa; phylum Chordata; class Chondrichthyes; order Rajiformes; family Arhynchobatidae; genus Rhinoraja; species Rhinoraja longicauda. The sequence goes on along the minus strand of NC_135966.1, from coordinate 3,373,047 downwards.
GGGCAAGAGACTCTGTGCATCTACCCGATCTATTCCTCTCACGAGGAATGAAGAATATTCTACTCAACGCAAAGTTGAGGCAATCTAAGCCCTTGCTGCCTTTGCAACTTATTTCCTTGCGTACACTAGACTATGTTACATGCAAGTTAAACATGTTTTTAAAAATCTGTACCCCAGCCCGATAATCTTCTGAAGCATTTATACAACGTTAGATCATCCTAAACTTAATGACTCTATGATGGGCAGCTTAGGGTTCTGAATCGATCTCGGGAGAGAGAAGCTGGAAAAGAAAGATTGTGTTGTGGCGAAGTCTGGCAGGTGAGGGGTGGTTACAGGTGAGGGTGGTTACAGGTGAGGGTGGTTACAGGTGAGGGGTGGTGACAGGTGAGGGGTGGTGACAGGTGAGGGGTGGTGACAGGTGAGGGGTGGTTACAGGTGAAGGGTGGTTACAGGTGAGGATGGTTACAGGTGAGGGGTGGTTACAGGTGAGGGGTGGTGACAGGTGCGGGGTGGTTACAGGTGAGGGGTGGTTACAGGTGAGGGTGGTTACAGGTGAGGGTGGTTACAGGTGAGGGTGGTTACAGGTGAGGGGTGGTGACAGGTGAAGGTGGTTACAGGTGAGGATGGTTACAGGTGAGGGTGGTTACAGGTGAAGGGTGGTGACAGGTGCAGGGTGGTTACAGGTGAGGGGTGGTTACAGGTGAGGGGTGGTGACAGGTGTGGGGTGGTTACAGGTGAAGGTGGTTACAGTTGAAGGGTGGTTACAGGTGAGGGGTGGTTACAGGTGAGGGTGGTTACAGGTGAGGGGTGGTTACAGGTGAGGGGTGGTTACAGGTGAGGATGGTTACAGGTGAGGGGTGGTTCGGCTGGTGGATGGAGATATTGACAAAGGCTAGAGATGAAAAGGAGACAAAAGTGTACCGCTGTACACAAGTACCTCTGTGGACAGGTACCTCAGTACACAGGTAGCTCTGTAGACAGGTACCTCAGTACACAGGTAACTCTACAAACATGTATCTTAGTGCACAGGTACCTCTGTAGACAGGTACCTCTGTACATAGGTACCTCTGCAGATAGGTAACTCTGTAGACAGGTACCTCTGCACACAGGTACCTCTGTACAGAGGCACATCGATACAACGGTACCTCAGCACACAGGTACACTGATACACAGGTACACCGATACACAGGTACCTCTGGTCACAGGTACACCAGCACACAGGTACACCAATACACAGGTACACCTGTACACAGGTACACCAATACACGGGTACACCTGTACACAGGTACACCAATACACAGGTACCTCTGGTCACAGGTACCTCAGCACACAGGTACACCTGTACACAGGTACCTCTGGTCACAGGTACATCTATACACAGGTACACAGCACACAGTGTTTTGCTCAAGGTTTATTCACGTGCAGCTTTTGGGGAATGGAGCAACAGACGTAACTACCCCATCTCGAGTCACAGAGTCATACAGCGTGGAAACTGGGACCTGCAGCTAACGGGTTTCCGATGTCAAGATCTAACAGTGATGTAGAATTTGCCGTTTCAACAAAAAAAAAAAAACCCCCAAGAGATGACCAGATATCTCTGTGAACAATGATCTATGCTGAGAAGGGGGAAATAAAATGGAAATTGCTGCTTTAGGTGAGCATGTCAAGTCATCCTTAATATTATCACAGCGTAGAGAGAGAGAGAGAGAGAGAGAGAGAGAGAGAGAGAGAGAGAGAGAGAGAGAGAGAGAGGAGAGAGAGAGAGAGAGAGAGAGAGAGAGAGAGAGAGAGAGAGAGAGAGAGAGAGAGAGAGAGAGGAGAGAGAGAGAGAGAGAGAGAGAGAGAGAGAGAGAGAGAGAGAGAGGAGAGAGAGGAGAGAGAGAGAGAGAGAGGAGAGAGAGAGAGAGAGAGAGAGAGAGAGGAGAGAGAGAGAGAGAGAGAGAGAGAGAGAGAGAGAGAGAGAGAGAGAGAGAGAGAGAAAAGAAAGAAAGGAAAAAAATCACATTTTGAAAAGATACGGTACTGTAAATGATGAATACTTTGTGTGGAGATGCAGGGCATGTCATAATTAACAGCGAGCATTTGTCCAATCACTCCCTCAAACCATTCATTCCTGCCAATGTCTCATTAAAAAAGGATTTCATTTCAGTGGAAACATTTGTGTTATACTCATCAGTGACAATCAAACACAACCATTCTCTTAATGACTGTTCAAAGAAGCGAAATTACTATGTAAATCATCCACATCGCTCTGCAGTAGCAAGAACCCAGGACCAGATCACACGGAATACCCGGCCTGGGCAGAATGCTTCAGGACGATCAATTAAAGGGATATTACTTTCATCCCTGTTGCCTTGGAAGACCAGGGCGGCACAGTGGGGCAGCGGGTAGAGCTGCTGCCGCCCAACGCCAGAGACCCGGGTTCCATCCTGACCGCGGGTGCTGTCTGGGTGTGGAGATTGCTAATTCACCTCCGGGCGCTCCGGTTTCCTCCCACATCCCAAAGACGTGCGGGTTTGTGAGTTAATTGACCCTCTGAACTTTCAGCCCCCAGTGTGTCAGGAGTGAATACGTAAGTGGGGTAACATAGAACTAGTGTGAACAGGTGATGGCTGATCGGCACAGACTCGGTCGGTGGGCCAAAGGGCCTGTTGAAAAAGCTACATCTTTCAATCAAATCAATCGATCAAATTAGTTTTAGAAACAGAGAGACATAGAAAATAGGTGCAGGAGGAGGCCATTCGTCCCTTCGAGCCAGCACCGCCATTCATTGTGTATAAGAAAATAACTGCAGATGCTGGTACAAATCGAAGGTATTTATTCACAAAATGCTGGAGTAACTCAGCAGGTCAGGCAGCATCTCGGGAGAGAAGGAATGGGTGACGTTTCGGGTCGAGACCCTTCTTCAGATTGATGTCAGGGGGGGCGGGACAAAGGAAGGATATAGGTGGAGACAGGAAGATAGAGGGAGATCTGGGAAGGAGGAGGGGAAGAGAGGGACAGAGGAACTATCTAAAGTTGGAGAAGTCAATGTTCATACCACTGGGCTGCAAGCTGCCCAGGCGAAATATGAGGTGCTGTTCCTCCAATTTCCGGTGGGCCTCACTATGGCACTGGAGGAGGCCCATGACAGAAAGGTCAGACTGGGAATGGGAGGGGGAGTTGAAGTGCTCAGCCACCGGGAGATCAGTTTGGCCAACGCAGACCGAGCGCAGGTGTTGAGCGAAGCGATCGCCGAGCCTGCGCTTGGTTTCGTCGATGTAAATAAGTTGACATCTAGAGCAGCGGATGCAATAGATGAGGTTGGAGGAGGTGCAGGTGAACCTCTGTCTCACCTGGAAAGACTGTTTGGGTCCTTGGATGGAGTTGAGGGGGGAGGTAAAGGGACAGGTGATCATGGCTGATCATCCACAATCAGTAACCTGTGCCTGCCTTCTCCCCATATCCCTTGATTCTGCTATCCCCTAGAGCTCTATCTAACTCTCTCTTAAATCCATCCAGTGAATTGGCCTCCACTGCCCTCTGTGGCAGAGAATCCCACAAATTCACAACTCTCTGGGTGAAAAAGTTCCTTCTCGCCTCAGTTTTAAATGGCCTCCCCTTTATTCTGAGACTGTGTGTGTGTGGCCCCTTGTTCTGGACCCAACATTGGGAACATTTTTCCTGCATCTAGCTTGTCCAGTCCTTTTACAATTTTATATGGTTCTATATTTTCAACATTTGCATTTGACGCTGCCCAAATGTTTAATTCCTGTTTTTATTTTACACCCAAATTCCACGATTAAATGGCAAGTCACAGATCACAGCCTTCAGTCTTGTTAATATGGGTTTTTTACATTTATCAGAATGCCACTAAAAATCAAATGTCACTTTAAACATCAAATTAGATCATCCCCTGATAAATCACTCAGGATGTTTCTGTGAAAATAAAACTGCCTGGCGTTGTCAAATCCCGCCTTGTTGGTCAATTTCTAACAGTGGGACAACTCTTCTGGGCCTTACCAATCAATTTGCAAAACATTTACATTGATTGGTGTTTCTCTAAATCCTGCAATCTCCGCCAGGCAGCATGCAATTTAACCTCCGTCAATCTCCGTCAATCGAATGGAAATTATCATGTAATGAGATGTTACAGGTAAATTTGTTCTTAAAATATGTTTAGGTTTATTATTGTCGTGCAGACCCAGGTACCGAGTGAAAAGCTTTGCTTTGCATGCTATCCAATCAGGTAATGCTGATTGACACAAAATGCTGGAGGAACTCAACGGGACAGGCAGCATCTCTGAGGACTCAGACTGACGAAGGGTCTCGACCTGAAACGTCACCCATTCCTCCTCTCCAAAGATAGAAAATAGGTGCAGGAGGAGGCCATTCGGCCCTTCGAGCCAGCGCCGCCATTCAATGTGATCATGGCTGATCATTCTCAATCAGTACCCCGTTCCTGCCTTCTCCCCATACCCCCTGACTCCGCCATCCTTAAGAGCTCTATCTAGCTCTCTCTTGAATGCATTCAGAGAATTGGCCTCCACTGCCTCCTGAGGCAGAGAATTCCACAGATTCACAACTCTCTGACTGAAAAGGTTTTTCCTCATCTCAGTTATAAATGGCCTACCCCTTATTCTTAAACTGTGGCCCCTTGTTCTGGACTCCCCCAACATTTGGGAACATGTTTCCTGCCTCTAACGTGTCCAACCCCTTAATAATCTTATACGTCCCTCCATCAGCGTTTTCTGATTGAATATCATGCTAAAGAAAGCTTTTCACTGTACCTCACTACACGTGACAATGACCAGTCAGAAGAAGGGTCTCGACCCGAAACGTCACCCATTCCTTCTCTCCAGAGATGCTGCCTGACCTGCTGAGTAACTCCAGCATTTTGTGTCATTGTTTTATAAACCAACATCTGAAATGTTCCTTGTTTCTATTTTATTTGTTTGAGGTTTAGGATTAGTATTGTCACGTGTACAGTGAAAAGATTTGTTTTGTATGCTATCCAATCATATTAGATAATACTAAACATTTAGTCTTTAGTCAGCGGGTGGTGAATCTGTGGAATTCATTGCCACAGACGGCTGTGGAGGTCAAGACAATGGATAGATATTTTTAAGGCAGAGATAGATAGATAGATTGTTGATTAGTGCGGGTGTCAGGGGTTACGGGGAGAAGGCAGGAGAATGGGGTTGAGAGAGAAAGATAGATCAGCCATGCTTGAATGGCAGAGTTTACTTGATGGGCCGAATTCTGCTCCTATCACTTATGAACTGAAACATAAATAGACAATAGACAATAGAGAAAACCCACGCAGGTCACGGGGAGAACGTACAAACTCCGTACAGACGGCGCCCGTAGTCAGGATCGAACCTGAGTCTCCGGCGCTGCATTCGCTGTGAGGTAGCAACTCTACCGCTGCGCCACCGTCTACAAAGGGGGGCGTGGTGTCTCAGCGGTAGAGTTGCTGCATCACGGCGCCAGAGACCCGGGTTCAATCCTAACTGCAGGCACTGTCTGTACGGAGTTTGTACGTTCTCCCCGTGACCACGTGGGTTTTCTCCGGGTGCTCCGGTTTCCTCCCACACTCCAAAGACGTGCACGTCTGTAGGTTAACTGGCTTCTGTAAATTGCCTCTCCTGTGTCGGATAGCGGTGCATGGGTCATTGTTGGTCAGTGTGGACTCGGTGGGCCGAAGGGCCTGTGTTTCCATGCTGAATCTCGAACCGAAGCTAAAAGTTTCTGACGCGACGAAATTTGTCTCTGTTTCCGACTGTTAAACCGATGTGATAGTGGCACCTCCCAAAGATATTCAACTCTGCACATTCTTCCCCACTGACCTTGTGGGAACTCAATATATAGATGCTGCATCTGATTAACGGCTGATGGTCTTGCAAGGAAAGACCAATGCAAACAAATTGTATTCCTATTGTTCTGTTGAGTTTATTGTCAGGTGTACCGAGGTGCAGTGAAAAGCCTTTCGTTGCATGCTGACCAGCCAGCGGAAAGACAATACGTGATTACAATCGAGCCATTCACAGTGTGTACATACATAGAGACATAGAAAACAGGTGCAGGAGGAGGCCATTGAGTGGCAGTGCTGGCTCGATGGGCCGAATGGCCTACTCCTGCACCTATTTTTCAATGTTTCTATGTCTACGTTTCTAATAGAGGATTTTTGGGTCAACTTACTCTGTGAAGATGCTTCGAACTTAATTTAAAAATGTGGTTTCGGGAGTGCACAAGGAAAATATTGGAAAATTAATCTATGTACCCCTGGGAATGGGTCTTAGAATGGAACAGCTAAGATATGAAGGTATTGGTATCATAGCATATTAGCAGCAATATTTTGGTAACATTTAAAGTAAGAATACCTTCGACTATTGAGAACAATTATGTTCTGAAGGCGGCTGGATTTTTACAATTTTTTTGACATTCACGTTTCTTTATGAAAGTACTATACTTGGCCAGCACATTGAAAAAGGTTGACATTTTTCATGAGAGAATTATGTGAAGGTCGAGTATTTCATGTACAGGGAACTACCTGGTCATTCCAAAATCCTTGCTTATTTATAAGCAGATTAAAAGATCAGGAATAAAACACAGAACAGTGGTTCTCACTACATCTGTTATAAACATGCTGCCAAGTTAATGTGTGCAGGAAAGAACTGCAGATGCTGGTTTCAATCGAAGGTGGACTCAAAATGCTGGAGTAACTCAGCGGGTCAGGCAGCGTCTCTGGAGAGAAGGAACGGGCGACGTTTCGGGTCGAGACCCCTTTTCAGACCCGAAACACCACCCATTCTTTCAGCATCTCTCAGGGTGCTGCCTGACCCGCTGAGTTACAATAGACAATAGACAATGGGTGCAGGAGGAGGCCATTCGGCCCTTCGAGCCAACACCGCCATTCAATGTGATCATGGCTGATCATTCTCAATCAGTACCCCGTTCCTGCCTTCTCCCCATACCCCCTGACTCCTCTATCCTTAAGAGCTCTATCTAGCTCTCTCTTGAATGCATTCAGAGAATTGGCCTCCACTGCCTTCTGAGGCAGAGAATTCCACAGATTCACAACTCTCTGACTGAAAAAGTTTTTCCTCATCTCCGTTCTAGCGTTTTGTGACTAGCTTCGTTGTAAACCAGCATCTGCAGTTCCTTCTTACACATTATAGCAGGTTGTAGATTGTCGTGGCAACACCACAATCTTGCATAAAGCTAATAACGTTCTTCTGTGAATCTACCGTACATTTCACGTTTCCTTCATGTTTAAAAGGGTGACTTTCATATTCTAAAACAACTGTACAAATATAGAGACTGGGCTTCCATCTGTAGGATAACATGTTGTCAACAATGCAATAAGAAATCATAATATTGTACTGAATCTGTCACTCATTTGATATTCAGTCGGTGACGTTTCGGATCGAGAATGAGTCAAGTAGGGGGTTAGCCATTAATAGTTCGGAGGAACAGAACCTCATAATTTGAGTCAGGAGGTTAAAATTGTAACTCACGATAAAATCTATTTTTAAAAGGCACTGATGTCTGAAGAAGGGTCTCGACCCGAAATGTCACCCATTACTTCTCCCCAGAGATACTGCCTGTCCCGCCAGGTTAACCTCGTCTCCTCTGCCAGCATGTGATGCATATCCCTCCGTTCCCAGCGTATCCATGTGCCCAGCTAAAAGTCTCTTAAAAGCCACTATCGTATCTGCCTCCACCACCATCCTTGGCAGCACAGTGCAGACACTCACAATCCTCTGTTTAAAAAAGAACTTGCCCCACATATCTCCTTTACACTTTCCCCTTTTCAACTTAAAGCTACACCCTTTGACACTTCCACACTGGAATAAAGGTTCTGCCTGTCTACCCTATCTCTATGCCCTTCATATTTCAGAGAAACCAATCCAACCCTCTCTCCAGCATTTTGTGATACCTTCGGTGAATACAAGCCTAGTCTTTCCAATCTTCCCTCATATGACAGTCCCGCCATCCCAGGGATCAACCTGGTGATAAATGGGAAATAAAGGTATTTTCTTTCTTCTTATCTGTGATAAGATGGTGAAAAGCTGATTCTGTACAAAAATTCAACAGGGAGTAATGTGTTCAGCTTTGGTCGACCAGCTATGGGAAATATGTCATAAAACTAGAAAGAGAGCAGAGAAAATTTACGAGGATGTTTCCAGGACCCGAGGGTCTGAGCTACAGGGAGAGGTTGAGCAGGCTAAGACTTTATTATTTGGAGCGCAGGAGGATGAGGGGTGATCTTATTGAGGTGTATAATATCATGAGAGGAATAGATCAGGTGAATGTAAAGAGTCTTTTACCCAGTGTTGGGGAATCAAGAACCAGGGGACATAGGTTTAAGTTAAGAGGGGAAAGATTTAATAGGAACCTGAGAAGCAACTTTTTCACACAGGTGGCGGTGTTTATATGGAATGAGCTGCTGGAGGAGGTAGCTGAAGCAGCCACTATAACAAGATTTATAAGACACATGGATAGGTACATGGATAGAAAATGTTTGGAGGGATATGGGCTAAATGTGGGCAATTGGGACCAGTGTAGATGGGGCATGTTGGTCGGCATGGAAATGTTTGACCGAAGGGCTTGTTTTTGTGATGTATAACTCTCTGGCTATGATTCTAGAGAGTTGAACAACTGTAGAGTTGCTGCCTCACAGCGTCAGAGACCTGCGTTCGATCCTGACTACGGGTGCTGCCTGTACGGAGTTTGCACGTTCTCCCCGTGACCTGCGTGGGTTTCCTCCGGGTGCTCCGGTTTCCTCCCACATTCCAAAGACGTGCAGGTAAAATTGTAAACTGTCCCTGGTGTGTGTAGGATAGTGCTCGTGTACGGGGTGATCGCTGATCGGCGCGGACATGGTGAGCCAGAGGCCCTGTGTCACTAAAGAGAACTAATCAAACATTTCAGATTGAGTCTTTAGTCAGAGGGTGATGAATCTGTGGAATTCATTGCCACAGAAGGCAGTGGAGGCCAAGTCAGTGGATATTTTAAGGCAGAGATAGATAGATTCTTGATTAGTACGGTTGTTAGGGGTTACGGGGAGAAGGCAGGAGAATGGGGTTAGGAGGGAAAGATAGATCAGCCATGATTGAATGGAGGAGTAGACTTGATGGGCCGAATGGCCTAATTCTGCTCCTAACACTTATGAACTTATGAATGAGTAACACATAAGGCTTTGGATGAAACGCGGTATAAAGCATAACTACTTTTCAAAGGACCATTTTGGAACCAATGGTTTTATAAGAAGATAACTGCAGATGCTGGTACAAATCGAAGGTTTTTATTCACAAAATGCTGGAGTAACTCAGCAGGTCAGGCAGCATCTCAGGATAGAAGGAATGGGCGACGTTTCGGGTCGAGACCCTTCTTCTGAAGAAGGTTCTCGACCCGAAACGTCACCCATTCCTTCTCTCCCGAGATGCTGCCTGACCTGCATTTTTTGAGATAAATGATTTTCCTGAGTTTCTAAAACTCTGTGAGTGTGAATTGAAAAACTGAACAAAAACATATTCAGTACAGCGTAGGTTCACCAGGTTAATCCCCAGGATGGCAGGACTGTCATATGAGGAAAGATTGGAAAGACTCAGCTTGTATTCACTGGAATTTAGAAGGATGAGAGGGGAACTTATAGAAACGTATAAAATTATAAAAGGACTGGACAAGCTAGATGCAGGAAAAATGTTCCCCAATGTTGGGCGAGTCCAGAACCAGGGGCTACAGTCCAGAACCAGGGGCTACAGGGGCCATTTAAAACTAAGATGAGAACAAACTTTTTCACCCAAAGTTGTGAATTTGTGCAATTCTTTGCCACAGAAGGCAGCGGAGGCCAATTCATTGGATGAATTTAAAAGAGAGTTAGATAGAGCTCTAGGGGCTGGTGGAATCAAGGGATATGGGGAGAAGGCAGGCACGGGTTACTGATTGTGGATGATCAGCCATGATCACAATGAATGGCGGTGCTGGCTGGAAGGACAAAATAGCCTCCTCCTGCACCTATGTTTCTATGTTTGAATTGAAGAGGCTGTGATAGAAAGAGAAATGGTTGGCAAATCTTGTGGAAATCCTGAACGATAATTGAACTGTGTGATTCATGGAGTGATTTGGCAATCACATCGCCATAGTTCCACCAGCCAAATTCTATCTGATTTTGATTTTTGGACCCGTTCGCGGGATTTATTTTGACTCGATTCCAAGGAAATTGTAGAAATAATCCTCTTTGTGAACTTCAAAAGGAAATAAAAAAAATAATAATTATAAATTGAGCCATTTAAAATGTTAATTACAGTAATTAGTAACGAATAACAATCAGCATTGCATAAGACCACAGGGCAAAATAATCCACTCGCTGTGTTTTTGGAAATTTAACCAATCTTTTTAAGCTGTAGTGCACAAGACTGATATGAAAAGGATTCTGTCAAATGCTTTATGAAGGGTCAGTGTGTTTCATGTCGGGCACCTACAGCCTTCAATGCTGATCAGATGTCTGAAGTACTGAACTAAACACTGGCTACGTTATTTGTAGGAGGAAAAACTGCAGATGCTGGTTTAAATCGAAGGTAGACACAAAATGCTGGAGTAACTCAGCGGGTCGGGCAGCATCTCTGGAGAACATGGATAGGTGACGTTTCACAGAGTGCTGGAGTAACATCGAAACATAGAAAATAGGTGCAGGAATAGGACATTCGGCCCTTCGAGCCTGCACCGCCATTCAATATGATCATGGCTGATCATCCATCTCAGTATCCCGTACCTGCCTTCTCTCCATACCCCCTGATCCCTTTAGCCACAAGGGCCACATCTAACTCCCTCTTAAATATAGCCAATGAACTGGCCTCAACTACCTTCTGTGGCAGAGAATTCCACAGATTCACCACTCTCTGTGTGAAAAAAAACATTCTCATCTCAGTCCTAAAAGACTTCCCCCTTATCCTTAAACTGTGACCCCTTGTTCTGGACTTCCCCAACATCGGGAACAATCTTCCTGCATCTAGCCTGTCCAACCCCTTCAGAATTTTGTAAGTTTCTATAAGATCCCCCCTCAATTTTCTAAATTCCAGCGAGTACAAGCCGAGTCTATCCAGTCTTTCTTCATATGAAAGTCCTGCCATCCCAGGAATCAGCGGGTCGAGACCGTCCTGCAGACTGAAGAAGGGTCTCGACCCGAAACGTCACCCATTCCTTCTCTCCAGAGATACTGCCTGACCTGCTGAGTTACTCCAGCATTTTGTGTCCACTGGCTACTTTATTCCTGGGTTCAACACTTGGAAGCTTAAAACACTTGGATTGATGCATATTGGGCAGCACGGTGGCGCAGCGGTAGAGTTGCTGCCTCACAGCGCCAGAGACCCGGGTTCGATCCTGACTACGGGTTCTGCCCTGTGCGGAGTTTGTACGTTCTCCCCGTGACCTGCGTGGGTTTTCCTCTGGGATCTCCAGTTTCCTCCCACACTCCAATGGCGTGTAGGTTTGTAGGCTAAGTGGCCTGGTATAAATGTAAATCGTCCCTAGTCAGTGTGGGATAGTGTTGGTGTGCGGGGATCATTGGTTGGCGCGGACCCGGTTGTCCGAAGGCCCTGTTTCCTTGCTATATCTACAAAAAAGGGCATAGAAACAGGCCCTTCGGCCCACTGAGTCCATGCCATCCATCGTTCACTTTCCCATCCATTCCTTCCCTAGCCACTAGGGGCAATTTAAAGAGGCCAACACTGGGCTAAGAAATTCCTCACCATCTCCATTCTAAAGGTATGTCCTTTTATTCTGAAGCTGTTCCCGCTGGTCCTAGACTATCCCACAACTTGAAACATCCTCTCCACACCCACTCCATCTCAGCCTCACTGAGAGCTTCACTTCAATGTGCCCGTGTATTAGAATGTGCCAGAAGGAACTGCAGAGGCTGGTTTACACCGAAGTTAGACACAAAATTCTGGATTAACTCAGCGGGACGGGAAGCATCTCAGGAGAGAAGGAAATTGGTGATGGTATGTGACGATATCAGTGGATATTCTAATGGCAGGGATAGATAGATTCTTGATCAGTGCGGGTGTCAGGGGTTATGGGGCGAAGGCAGGAGAATGGGGTTAGGAGGGAGAGATAGATCAGCCATGATTGAATGGAGGAGCAGACTTGACGGGCCGAATGGCCTAATTCTATTCCTACCACTTATGAATGGGCGACGTTTCGGGTCGAGACCCTTCTTCAGACTGATGTCAGGGGGGCGGGACAAAGGAAGGATATAGGTGGAGACAGGAAGAAAACCCCGAGGCAGAAGATGGACGCGCAGGCAAGTCCCAAGAAAGCAGACGTGGCTGTGGTAGCGAGTCTGGGTCAAAATGTGGTCGTAGAGTAGGAGGGCAGGAGAAATCACAGAGGGGGAGCAACGAGAGAGCATGTTACGATTATAGACAATAGACAATAGGTGCAGGAGGAGGCCATTCGGCCCTTCGAGCCAGCACCGCCATTCAATGTGATCATGGCTGATCATTCTCAATCAGTACCCCGTTCCTGCCTTCTCCCCATACCCCCTGACTCCGCTATCCTTAAGAGCTCTATCCAGCTCTCTCTTGAATGCATTCAGAGAATTGGCCTCCACTGCCTTCTGAGGCAGAGAATTCCACGGATTCACAACTCTCTGACTGAAAAATGTTTTTCCTCATCTTTAGTTCGGGTGTCGGGGAAGAAAGCAGGAGAATGGGGTTGAGAGGGAGAGGTAGATCAGCCATAGGTCGTAGGAGCAGGATTAGGCCATTCGGCCCATCAAGTCCACTCGGTCTGATGGCAGACAAGACTTGACGATCCTGATACGACGACTTATGATCACGCACGCGCACACACACACACACACACACACACACACACACACACACACACACACACACACACACACACACACACACACACGCTGTTTGAATTGTCAGGTATTACTCCAGTGCGTCGAAACGCATTTGCTGTACACTTTTAGAGGCACCCAAGGTGTCATTACACTATTTATCTTCTTTCACGGAGCCCTTCGATCATCGCCAGTCTCGTGTACACATGTCCACTGTGTAATATGTTGACAAAAATAAGTGACAGCTGGCACGCACTCACACGGAACGGTGACAAATTACAGCGGCGATGACAGCAATTCATCATCGGCAGCTCAGAGCCTCCATCTTCCTATCCCACGCTGCGACCTTTATTAAAGAAAAGGCCCCTGTTCTTCCTGAATGTGCTCTCATTGGAGAATTTGTCATCCCTCCATCCTAAAACTTGTATAATTGAGGTGAGTTCACGATTTCTCCAGGGCATCCATGGAATTATTTATTTTGGCAGAAGATTATTAATCTGCAGCCTTTCCTAAATAGATTTTTTTTTTTTTTTTTTTACTATTGCCCAACGTTTACGCTTCAAGATATTCCCCATTCCATACCTTGACAATTTTCTTCATAAAATGACTTTTTTTTTACACACTTGACCATTTAATTTCTTCCAGATCTCTCGCTGGTTAACTTTGATGGTCTGGGCCATGCGCTAGATTGGCAACATGGCCTGGAATTACACGGTCAGATTTGGTTTAGGCTCGTGGTGTTCGGTTTAGATTTTTAGATTTAGATTTAGAGATACAGCGCGGAAACAGGCCCTTCGGCCCACCGAGTCCGCGCCGCCCAGCGATCCCCGCACACTAACACTATCCTACACCCACTAAGGACAATTTTTACATTTACCCAGTCTATTAACCTACACACCTGTACGTCTTTGGAGTGTGGGAGGAAACCGAAGATCTCGGAGGAAAGTCACGCAGGTCACGGGGAGAACGTACAAACTCCGTACAGACGACGCCCGTAGTCAGGATCGAACCTGAGTCTCCGGCGCTGCATTCGCTGAAAGCACAGCCCAGGATCCCAGAAGCTGAACCTGAAAATGCTTCTGTTACCAAGCCTAATCTCTCAACCAACCTCCTCTTTTCATAACTTCAGACGCTCATACGTTCCAGGAGTAGAATTCGGCCATTCGGCCCTTCAAGTCTACTCTGCCATTCAATCATGGCTGATCTCTCGTTCCCTCTCAACCCCATTCTCCTGCTTTCTCCCCATAACCCCTGACACCCGTAATAATCGAAACGTATAAGATTATTAAGGGGTTGGACACGTTAGAGGCAGGAAACATGTTCCCAATGTTGGGGGAGTCCAGAACAAGGGGCCATAGTTTAAGAATAAGGGGTAGGCCATTTAGAACTGAGATGAGGAAAACCTTTTTCAGTCAGATAGTTGTGAATCTGTGGAATTCTCTGCCTCAGAAGGCAGTGGAGACCAATTCTCTGAATGCATTCAAGAGAGAGCTAGATAGAGCTCTTAAGGATAGCGGAGTCAGGGGGTATGGGGAGAAGGCAGGAACGGGGTACTGATTGAGAATGATCAGCCATGATCACATTGAATGGCGGTGCTGGCTCGAAGGGCCGAATGGCCTCCTCCTGCACCTATTGTCTATTGTCTATGACAAAGACAGCGGCCAAATTTATGAAATAAACTCTAGCCACGCTAGTCAAATCGGGGAAATAAATGAGATACCGTTGCGAATCGAAAGTATATTATTTTGAGTCGCGTGCTAATGGATAGTTCTCAGAAAGAGCTCCAAAGGTCAGGCACTAGGAACCTTGCATTAATGTAAATCAACTTTTAACTAGATGCTACGACTTAAGTGTCTACCTCACACTTCTCTCTGGAGGGCCGGGGATGCAGAGAGCACCGATAATGCTTTCCCTGTGTCACTTCAATGAAAGCTTCACATTACCACAGCGCGACACACTGCCGGTTGCCATCTCCCCAGCCACTCAAGGCCTCAGTAGAAAACGCAACCTGAAATCATGATGAGAAAGCTTGGGCAAGTGCTCTTTCCGCTTCCCTGCGGACTAGAGTTTGCAGATGCCGTGTGGAAACAGGCCCTTCGGGCCCACCGAGCCCGTGCCGACCTCCGGTCACCCCACGTGTTGGTCAGCACGCAATAAAAGCTTGACCTCAGTACACGCATGGAGGAAGGAACTGCAGACGCTGGTTTAACCCGAAGATAGAAACATAGAAAAATAGGTGCAGGAGGAGGCCATTCGGCCCTTCGAGCCTGTACGCACCGCCATTCGTTGTGATCACAGCTGATCATCCACAATCAGTAACCCATGCCTGCCTTCTCCCCATATCCCCTGACTCCGTTAGCCCCAAGAGCTAAATCTAACTCTCTCTTGAAAACATTCAGTGAATCGGCCTCCACTGCCTTCTGTGGCAGAGAATTCCACAGATTCACAACTCTCTGGGTAAAAAGGTTCTCCCTCGTCTCAGTCCTAAATGGCCTTACCCCTTATTCTTATAATGTGACCCCTGGTTCTGGACTCCCCCCAACATGGGGAACATTTGTCTCGCATCTCGCCTGTCCAATCCATTAAGAATTTTATACGTTTCAATAAGATCCCCTCTCATCCCCTGGGGCGGGCACGGTGGCGCATGGTCGCGTTGCTACCTTACAGCGAATGCAGTGCCGGAGACTCAGGTTCGATCCCGATTACGGGCGCCGTCTGTACGGAGTTTGTACGTTCTCCCCGTGACCTGCGTGGGTTTTCTCCGAGATCTTCGGTTTCCTCCCACACTCCAAAGACGTACAGGTATGTAGGTTAATTGGCTGGGCAAATGTAAAAATTGTCCCTGGTGTGTGTAGGATAGTGTTAATGTGCGGGGATCGCTGGGCGGCGCGGACTCGGTGGGCCGAAGGGCCTGTTTCTGCGCTGTATCTCTAAATCTAAATCTAAAAATCTAAATCTAAATCTAAATCATCCTTCTAAATTGCAGTGAATACAAGCCCAGTCGACCCATTCTGTCATCGTACGTCAGTCAATAGACAATAGACAATAGACAATAGGTGCAGGAGTAGGCCATTCGGCCCTTCGAGCACCGCCATTCAATGTGATCATGGCTGATCATTCTCAATCAGTACCCCGTTCCTGCTTTCTCCCCATACCCCCTGACTCCGCTATCCTTAAGAGCTCTATCTAGCTCTCTCTTGAATGTATTCAGAGAATTGGCCTTCGCCATCCCGGGAATTAACCTAGTGGAACCTACATTGGACGACGATGGTCGGCACAGACAACGTGGGCTAATGGGCCTGCCCCTAGTTATACGTCCTCTGATCAATTAAATACAAATAGACACGATCGATTCACTCTGTGCTGCTGTGAAGGGGGAAAATTTATTATCAAATTTATATTTTAAGAATTTATCGGATTTATTTTTTAAAGAAAGCTGTCCATTTTCTTTGTGAGTATCAACACAGATGGCGTGTGGACAGCAGCCCTGACATTTGCTATCAACGTTAAGCACATTTCAGAACGCACTGCTGTTTCCGAGGGAAAAATAACGCAAACTGCATCAGAACACTTGGGGGAGAATGATAAATGGGCAGCTGAGTGGGAAAGATAGCGCATCAGGTCAAAATTGGCATCTGCAAATGGAGCCGGTACACAGCACAACCAAATAAATAAAAGCCTTCCCTTTCAAAGGAGATTAATACAGCGGGTTTTCCCCTCAAATCACAACATCCCTCCAGCCCAGTCTTCATCAGCCGGGCGGAGAGAGGGAAATAAACATCTAGTGTAAGAAAATAACTGCAGATGCCGGTACAAATCGAAGGTATTTATTCCACAAAATGCCGGAGTAACTCAGCGGGTCAGGCAGCATCTCGGGAGAGAAGGAATGGGCGACATTTCGGGTCGAGACCCTTCTTCAGAGGAAATAAACATCTCCTCACTTTGAGCAAGTGCATTTAAAGCAACAAAATAAAGATCATAAGATCATGGGATAGGACAGAATTAGGCCATTCGGCCCATTGAGTCCACTCCGCCATTCAATCATGACCGATCTCTCTCTCCTATCCCCATTCTCCTGCCTTCTCCCCATAATCTCTGGCACCCGTACTGATCAAGAATCTATCTATCTCTGCCTTAAGAATATCCACTGACTTGGCCTCCACAGCCGTCTGTGGCAAAGGTAGGAAAGCGGGATAGGAGGTGACATTTGGAACCCAGTCTGAGGGGAGGTGGAATCAATGGGGAAAAAAGATTTGCAACACCTTCAGTTCCATCTTCAAAGTAGACCGAAGAAGGGTCTCGACCCAAAACGTCACCCGTTACTTCTACCCAGAGAGGCTGCCTGTCCCGTTGAGTTACTCCACCATTTTGTGCCCAGTTCCATCTTCAACTTTCTGATTCCTCTGAACTTTAACTTGGTCCTTACCTCTCCCTCGCCTACTGCTCCTCAAGACTTGAGTATAGGAGCAAAGAGGTCCTTCTGCAGTTGTACAGGGCCCTGGTGAGACGGCACCTGGAGTACTGTGTGCAGTTTAGGTCTCCAAATTTGAGGAAGGATATTCTTGCTATTGAGGGCGTGCAGCGTAGGTTCGCCAGGTTAATTCACGGGATGGCGGGACTGTCATATGATGAAAGAATGAATCAACTGGGCTTGTATACACTGGAACGTAGGAGGATGAGAAGGGATCTTATAGAAACGTATAAAATTCTTAAAGGATTGGACCCGGTAGATGCAGGAAAAATGTTCCCGATGTTGGGGGAGTCCAGAACCAGGTGTCACAGTTTAAGAATAAGGGGCAGGCCATTTAGGACTGAGATGAGGAAAAACTTCTTCACCCAGAGAGTTGTGAATCTGTGGAATTCTCTGACACAGAAGGCAGTGGAGGCCAATTCAGTGGATGTTTTCAAGAGAGAGTTAGATAGACCTCTTAGGGCTAACGGAATCAAGGGATATGGGGAGAAAGCAGGAACGGGGTACTGATTGAGAATGATCAGCCATGATCACATTGAATGGCAGTGCTGGCTCAAAGGGCCGAATGGCCCACTCCTGCACCTATTTTCTATGTTTCTATGTTTCTATGTTTAAAGCTCAAAGATGAACGTTCGAACAAGAAACTTTAGTATTCTGGCTTCTCGGCCTCTGTAATGTTGACTTCCATCCGCTGTGAACCAGTCTACCCGAATAGCCATAAACCCCCACTTTAGTTAATTTAGTTTAGAGATGCAGCGAGGAAACAGTCCCTTCGGCCCATCGGGTCCGCGCCGACCAGCGATCCCCTCAAACTAACACTATCCTACACCCACTAGGGACAATTTTTACATTTTACCAAGCCAATTAACCTACATACCTGCACGTCTTTGGAGTGTGGGAGGAAACCAGAGATCTCGGAGAAAACCCGCGCAGGTCACGGGGAGAACGTACAAACTCCGTACAGACGGCGCACGTAGTCGGGATCGAACCCGAGTCTCCGGCGCAGCGTTCGCTGTAAGGCGGCAACTCTACCGCTGCGTCACTTGTGTTGTAAGGAGAAGATTTACGCAGGAAAAACATTGATCAAATTATGAAACAATGGAGTAATGACGGCACTAATGATGGTGACTCAAACTTAATTGGTAAATGTCCAGCAAATAACGTATTGAGGTCGACACCACATGTTGGAGTAACTCAGCGGGTCAGGCAGCGTCTCTGGAGAACATGGATAAGTGACGTTTCACAGAGTGCTGGAGTAACTCAGCGGGTCAGGCAGCATCTCTGGAGATGAGGAATAGGTGACGTTTTGGGCCGAGACCCTTCTTCAGACCTTCTTAATGAAGAAGGGTTCTGATACGAAACATCGCTTATCCCTTCTCTCCAGAGATGCTGCCTGTCCCGTTGATTTACTCCAGCATTTCGTGTCTGCCTTTGGTGTGAACCAGCATCTGTAGTTCCTTCCTACACAACATGTTGAGATATTTGGATTGAACAATTGAAGTCTTGTTGTGTAAATAATATGCACTTGATATGTTATCAGAAGAAGTGTGTGTGTGTGTGTGTGTGTGCGAGAGTGTGTGTGTGTGTGTGTGAATGTGTGAGTGTGTTTGTGTGTGTATCTCTGTGTGTATGTGTGTAACTGTGTGTGTGTGTGTAACTGTGTGTGTGTGTGCGTGTCCTTGTGAGTGTGCCTGTGTGTGTGTGTGCGTGTCCTTGTGAGTGTGCCTGTGTGTGAGTGTGTGTCTCTGTATCTGCGTGTGCATGTGAGCATGTGTGTAAGCGTGTGTGTGAGTGTGTGTGAGTGTGTGTGAGACCGTCTGTGAGAGCGTGCGTAAGAGCGTGTGTGTGAGAGCGTGTGTGGGAGCGTGTGTGTGTGTGTGTGAGCGTGTGTGTGCGTGTGAGTGTCTGTGTGTGCGTGTCAGTGTGTGTGAGAGCGTGTGTGAATGTGCGTGTTCGAGTGTGTGTATGAGCGTGTGAGTGTTTGTGTGTGTGTGTGTGTGTAAGTAACACATCACACACTATGCCACATTAACAGGTATCACAAAATAGCTGGAGTAACTCAGCGGGTCAGGCAGCATCTCTGGAGAGAAGGGAATGGGTGACGTTTCGGGTCGAGACCCTCGTCAGACTGCCACATTAACATGTATTTTTAAGCATGTTCCAACGACATAAACCACCTTCCAGAGACGCAGCATCTGAGAAACAAGGCTGTGAGCTGACTGCGAGCGGGGAATTTGTCTTTGTTAGCTCCAGGTATTGACTGTTGAGAAGAGCTGTGTGCAATTGGCTGGGAGAAGTTATTGATCGCTCCGGTGCTTGGCACCTGAAATAGTGCATACAGAATTGAGTTATTATCCAGGGATTAATAAGCAATCTCATCAGATGCTAACTTTGCCCATCAGAAGGAGATGTTGATATTCAATCTGGCATCAACTAAATTGGAAGCAAGCTGGGTTTGCGGTCTGATAACTACCAATTAATAAATTGTGGACCCATTATATATAGTTTTAATTTTACATTATTATGTTCGATACTCCCATTGTCAGTTTATCTCAGCTGCAATTGTTTAATAAAAGTGGCTAGATATTAATTCACACAACTCTGGGAGAAATATTGCTGTGCTGGTGAAAAGTGGCTTAATCTAAAGAACGACCTCCTGCCCAGTTCTGGGCTTCTCAACATCCATCAGGAAATTTATTTCCTCGAGTCTTTGGCAGGTTTTCCATTTACCGAGCGCTTTTCTTTTGAGATAAATCTCCCCAAAAATGACATCAACATCACGGCAAAATTCATGATGGGACTTGGTCTGATAGCCAGCGGAGTTGGAAGGGGAAGCGGAAGGGCGGCACTAGGTTCAGTTCAGTTTCAGTTTAGCTCTTTATCATGTGTGCAGAGGTACAGTGGAAAGATTTGGTGGCATGCTAACTGGTCAGCGGAAAGACTATACGTGATGTGAGTCTAGGTGGGGGTGGTGGGGGGGGGGGGGGGGGGCAAGGGGAGGGGGTGAGGTGGGTTTTTGGGGCCAGAAGGAGAGAGAGGAGGGGTTTACATTTTTTTAGATTTAGAGATACAGCGCGGAAACAGGCCCTTCGGCCCACCGAGTCCGCGACGCCCAGCGATCCCCGCACACTAACACTATCCTACACACACTAGGGACAATTTTAACATTTACCCAGTCAATTAACCTACAAACCTGCACGTCTTTGGAGTGTGGGAGGAAACCGAAGATCTCAGAGAAAACCCACGCAGGTCACGGGGAGAACGTACAAACTCCATACAGACGGGATCGAACCTGAGTCTCCGGCGCTGCATTCGCTGTAAGGCGGCAACTCTACCGCTGCGCCACCGTGACGAAGGTGGGGAGGGGGCCTAAAATTGGAGAATCCAACGCTAACACCGCTGGTCTGTCAGCTGCCCAAGCAGAGAATCAGGTGCGGTTGTTCCTCTAGTTTGCATGAGAATGAATGAAGGATCATTTATCTTAGGGCCGTCACGGTGGCGCAGCCGGTAGAGCTGCTGCCTTACAGCGAATGCAGCGCCGGAGACTCAGAATCGATCCTGACTACGGGCGCCGTCTGTACGGAGTTTGTACATTCTCCCCGTGACCTGAGTGGGTTTTCTCCGAGATCTTCGGTTTCCTCCCACACTCAAGACGTGCAGGTGTGTAAGTTAATTGGCTTGGTATAAATGTAAATATTTGTCCCTAGTGTGTGTAGGATTGTGCTAGTGTGCGGGGATCGCTGGGCAGCGTTGACTCAGTGGGCCGAAGGGCCTGTTTCCGCACTGTATCTCTAAACTAAACTTGTCATATGTGACGCGCCACAGTGAGATCCTTTGTTTTGCAAACCCATGGTATGCAAAGAGTCTCCATACAAAGGGCGCCGGCGTAGTTAAGTGTTCGATTTGTGGTCCTGTTAGTTCTCGGCGGCCTCCCCACGCCGGGCCCGCCTATGTTCTCACTCTGACAATGGAGGAGGCCCTGGACAGAGAGGTCAGTGTGGGAGTGGGAAGGGGGTGGTTTAAACTTTATTTGAACATTAAATGCTGCCCTGAGCTCTCCCGATCTTCGAAACATAGAAAAATAAGTGCAGGAGTAGGCCATTCGGCCCTTTCGAGCCAGCACCGCCATTCAATTTGGCTGCACGGTGGCGCAGCGGTAGAGTTGCTGCCTTACAGCGAATTCAGCGCCAGAGACTCAGGTTCGATCCTGACTATGGGCGCCGTCTGTACGGAGTTTGCACGTTTTCCCCGTGACCTGTGTGCGTTTTCTCCGAGATCTTCGGTTTCCTCCCACACTCCAAAGACGTGCAGGTATGTAGGTTAATTGGTTAAGAGTTAGGTTAACAGTTTTTAATTCCTCAGAGATCAACCAGTTCTTATAACACATAACACTCCAAATGCGGCCTGTGAACCCTTGAAAGCACTCTCTTGCGGCATGATTTCTGTCGGTAGCAACCCTGCCCAGTGACCGGAAGAGTGCTTCTTGACTTTCGGTAGCTTCCTTTAAAGTACTTCATACTGACTGACAACTGTGAAAGCTTGTACACGTTTGAGAAGGGGACAAATTGGATTGAATCTCAGCCCTGTCAGTTCCTGCACTGCGTTACACAGAGACACCAACATAGCTGGGTGGTGAATCTGTGGAACTCTTTGCCACAGAAGGCTGTGGAGGCCAAGTCAGTGGATATATTTAAGGCAGAGATAGATAGATTCTTGATTAGTACAGGTGTCAGGGGTTATGGGGAGAAGGCAGGAGAATGGGGTTAGGAGGGGAGAGATAGATCAGCCATGATTGAATGGCGGAGTAGACTTAATGGGCCGAATGGCCTAATTCTGCTCCTATCACATGTGACCTTTTGATAGCGATTCTGCATAAACAAGGAAATGCAGACGCTGGTTCAAAGGGCACAAAATGCTTGAGTAACTCAGCGGGTCAGGCAGCATCTCTGGAGAACATGGATAGGTGACGTTTCAGATTGAGAAGCACCTTCAGATTCAGAAGTAGGGTCCAGACCCGAAACGTCACCTATCCATGTTCTCCACAGATGCTGCCTGACCCGCTGAGTTACTCCAGCACTCTGTGTCCTTCGTTGTTCTGCAAACCAGCAAATGAAGTTCTCACTGTTCGTGCACAGAGGTTTCTGCTGACCTGTTTTAATATCAATACAACGATGTGGACTGACAACTAGACAGAAAACATAATTGACTATCTTAATTCTGCATGACTCTGCAAATGCTGAATAATATTACACCTTCACCCCCGATATCTTTTTTGATATTATCCTATCAATAGGATCAGTACTTGGACCGAGAGCGTATGGAAACACAGGGTTAGCACGGTGGCGCAGCGGTAGAGTTGCTGCCCTCACAGCGCCAGAGTCCCGGGTTCCATCATGACCGCGGGGCGCTGTCTGTACGGAGTTTGTACGTTCTCTCCCGTGACCTGCGTGGGTCACGTGGGTGTTCCAGTTTCCTCCCACACTCCAAAGACGTGTGAGTTTGTAGATTAATTGGCTTCAGTAAAATTGTAAATTGTCCCTAGTGTGTGTAGGAGAGTGCTAGTGTACAGTGTGATCGCTGGTCGGCATGGATTCGGTGGGCCGAAGGGCCTGTTTTCTGCGCTGCATCTGCATTGTCTAAAGACAAACAATAAGATCTGGGCGGGTCAGGACCCACTGAGTTACCTCCAGCACTCAGTGTCTTTCTTCGGTTTAAAACCAG